>NC_083768.1:11304180-11481680 GCF_963514075.1 Conger conger
CCCAGGCCTGGGGACTGGTGTCTATCAGAGCGGGGTAGCATGTAACGGGGGGGTCGGTGTATCAGGAGTTCCCCAAGGCCTGGGGACTGGTGGCATATGGCGATTATGAAGGGCACCGAATTGGCCAGTCAGCTGAAACTGAATCCCATGATCCTCTCTGGTAGCGCTTTAGAGGGCAAACGGTGAGGAGCAAATGCTGGATGTGTCGAGGGCAGAAAAACACTGTCGCTGAACTTGTATTTGCCTGATGACGTTACTGTATGTTTGTGATGTGTCATCGATAGCAGTAAATGGCTGGCCTTTATCCAAAGCGTTGTGCAACTGATGATTCTCACTCACCCATTCATACACACACTCACACACCAACGGCGATTGGCTGCCATGCGACAACATGCTCGCCAGGAGCATTTGGAGGTTAGGTGCCTTGCTCAGGGACACTTCGACACACCCAGCGCAGAACCGAACTGGCACCCCTCCGACTGCTAGGCACCTGCTCTTACCTCCTGAGCCAATGTCGCCCTGTGATGAACATTTAGTTACAGTATGAGCGTGTTGAAAATGGTTGCACTCTTAACCTTACCAGTTTACATGCCATTTTTCATGAATCTGTTCATAAGCAAAGAATGTCCTCAGTGTCATAATGGGCCCGTTCCTACTATGTTAGCAGTCCCTTAATTCACAGAATGCCTCAAGATCACCAAGACGCCAATATATTTTTTTCCCTAATTATACCCACAGCAGGATATTTCCTTTTTTCTGCATTTATAATGTGTGCACAACTTCTGCTGTCGAAATCATATTAAAAATGCATAACATATTTGTAGAAATGAAAGAAGCAGATTTGTAATTCAAGGCCACAGTAACTCTGGAACATCTTCATAAACAGATGCATAAAAATAGCAGTTAGGAACAGTGACAGCAAAGCAGGGGTGTTAATTACCCTTATATACTTTCTTTGGCCCATTAGACAAGATTTGGCTAGCAGTAGGTATCCTCCTGAAAAACTGTATTCCGCTTGAATGGAGCAATTATAAAGATCACTGTGTACTGTATCTGTGAGCAGCTAAGCAAGATATTTTTACTTAAACCAGCCATTATAGTTTGAAAATGAAGTGGATTGTCTTGAGAAGGGCAGATCATCCTATGACATCTTCCCTTCATACGCGCACAGAACCACTGTGGCACATTAATATCGATAGCACATTCTGCACACGTTGCGATAAATGGACAGGAAAGAACAGTGATACCCAGAAGACATCAAGGCAGAATTTAATTCATAAATGCGGCGCGCATTTTATGTACTACTCAAAATGCATCCGCAGAGTTTCGCGACCCTTGCCTTGTAATCAGCTCACAAGGGTGGCACTCCAGAGTAACGGCCTGTAGGCGTTTTGTCTGATTAAACCACTAAAGCCTTTGGGATTAGCCGTAAATGACATGTCCTTAGGTTTTTAGTCTTTTATATCTGTGAACTGTTGATGGCTGTCAGATATTGTTGAGACAACAGCAAGCTAGCAAAGCTGAAAGAAAATTTGCAAGTCACAACTTCACATCTGGGCTTAGTTTTTTATGATTACCATACCCTTTTTTTCCAAGTTTTGAACACCCTGTTATATTCCCCAGTCATGCTAATTCATGCAACCTCTGATATAAATTCCAGGTAGCTTAAAAAAGGGCATACACTCCCATGATATGTGAGGTAAAGCCTTTGCTTATTTTACACACCCTAATCCACACATATAGCTCATTAGTCTGAGAGAAACACAGAGGGCCTGATTTAAAGACCTTTAGCGATTAGCGTATACCAAACCTTTTTAGCACACACAAAACATTATAATGCAACAAATAATTGGTTCAAAGCAACACCATGACCAATCATTGCCCAGCATCCATACTGGATGGTGGGACCAACACTGGAACAGTCCTTTAATGAGATTAGCCACCCAGCAGACCCTGGGAATACGTTTTACTGTTAAGGAACATTCCGGGCAGTTAAACCTCTTATCCATTCCAGATCTGGGTCAAATACGTAATTGTTTTGGATTCAAATACTTCTGCATGCTCGACTGATCTTGCTTGGTGCAACTGAGTCAACTAAGAGAACCAGAAGGCAAGGTTTGCACTTTTTCATAGGTTCCAAATACACTCAATAAAGCATATAAAATTATTTGAATCCTAAACTATAAAGTATTTGATACAGGATTGATCTATACGGCTACCCGGTCAGTGACAGAATGTAGTTTCCATCTAATGTTGTGAGAGTCTGAACAAAGTTAATTGGTCCTGCCATTTTAAGATGCGATACAGAAAAGTAGGAAAAGTACATATTTATTTTTAAATGCAATTTATATTTTCTTTTTCTTTTTTTTTTCAAAACTTGATTGTGTGAACGAACAATGCGGACACATAAAACTTGCTTTAGGCTAATACTGCAAACATTCAGCATTTGTCCTTTCACAGGTTTAAGCAACACATGAAGTCAATAACTACACTGCCATCTTTCCGCAGTTTTGAGGTGATGAGTATAAGCACTTCTGTAAGCACAAACCAAGGGAACCCAAAACACAGTGCAAAAAAACACCAAGGACTTACTGACAATAAAGCCTTGAAATATAGCATTTACTTAAATCTAGGATCATTCTCTGCGACCATAAAGTCCAGGGTTGATGTTTGGTCTGGCATACAATTTGCAAACCTGCTATGTAAGGGTAATTTACTTGCTGTGTACTTGGTACTGTACATCCAATTAAACACCACAGATTTGTGTTTCCCTCCAGAGAACAGCCCTTGGTGCCCTCTGCCAGCCTTTATATCTTAGCACAGCACATTTCAAAACCCAGTCCATTTAGTCTGTTAACCTTTGGTAAAAGAAACCGGTTTTTACAAAATATACATATATAAAAAGAGACAACTGTGTATAGATTATCTACATACTATAGCTTTATAAGAAAATAATGTCCACATTTACATATGTATACTGTAGAACGCATAGTACCTGGTCCATAGTAGTACACTGAGCACAGCTTTACAAAAATAACCACTCTTGAAATTACAGTATAACTTTCTTCAAGATTTCTAAACAAATTGGCGCACATAAAACATCCATACATTCTGACATCCAACTCAAGAGACTCGGCTGGCTTTGATGTAGCATAAAGGAAACGGGACTTGTGTATTCCTTCAATGAATCCAATAACATTTTAATGTAAAATGTTATTTTTGACCATCGTCGTGGTATTGCTGTTGATCATAATGATCACACATTCTGCGCAAAAAAACCAGAACAGATTTATTTCAAGCTTGCTCTCCGCCTCTGTGTCCTATTACACTCCGGTGCTAAAAAGTTCATGGCTGAACTTCAATTACATATCCTATTAGTGCAAAAGACCAAAAAAAATAAAAGAACTAGCTATTGATTTCAGCTGACCCGCAGCATTTAATTTGTAAACCTTGAATATCCTAACCTCTTCATTACAGACCAGCATGTGTCCTCTATTAGTTTTATATCACTGTAGGGCATATTCTGTTTCCACACATTGATGTTAGCTGGTGAGATATCCCCCTCGTACTTGAGGCTGAACAAGTTTGTGGATGTGGTGAACATGAGCTGGTTGAGCGACGCTGGCGAGACCGGTACGCCCAGATGGGAGTGTATGTGTATGGCGGTCTCCTCGGGGAAGTGCACCACGTCCTCGAACCTCACCTGGAGGTAGGTGCCCTCCGGCAGGTCTCTGCTGACCCGCAGCGTGGCGGCCGTGTGCGCCAGCCACAGGTGGGCGAGCAGCAGGACCGGGTCCGACTCGGACCGGGCCAGCAGCCGCTGCAGCGGCTGGAATTCGGGGGCGAACCCCGCGCACCTGCCCCTGCTGCTGTCCTCCTTGAAGATCAGGGCCAGGTGCTGCGGGATGTTCTTCAGGGAGTAGAGGCTGGGCTTGCTGTTGTACAGCATTAAGTAGATCCAGGCCCGCGGGTCCCGGACCGTGTTGATCACGCGCAGGGAGGGGCCGATGACCTCCTGGACGAAGGGGAGCTTCAGGGCCCAACTCCCGCTGCTCAAGCTGAGGACGGCGCTGGCACTCTGGTACTGCGCGACGTGCCGGCGTAGCTCCCTGATGTACTCCGCGTCCCGCTCCAGGCTCCCCTTGCCCGGGCCCCTCTGCTCGGCCAGCGGCTCCTTCCTCCTGCTCCTCTTCCTCTTGCGCCTGGAGGAGTCCGCGGCCTGAGCCGACCTGGTCCTGCTGGCCTCGTCCAGCTGTATGTTCTGCAGGTGCAGTTTGGTGTTGCGGACCAGGGAGTGGAACCAGCCCTGGATGACCTTAAAATGGCCGCCGCGGGCGTCCGCCTTGGACCACTCGCAGGCGTCCAGCAGGGAGTCGAACTCGAACTCCGTCTCCGGGATGTCCAGGTGCTCGGTGGGCACGCGGATGTAAACGAAGTCGGAGCTGTTGTAGAAGAGGTGCTGGAGGATCTCCGCCCCGAACCCGGGCAGGGTTGTTATGACGACGGTCGGCAGGGGGAACGGGTGCGGGTCGGAGAGTGTGCGGGGCGCGCCGGCCCCGCGGTCCGCGGTGCCCTTCCACTTGACTCCGCAGAGGAGCTGATCGCAGCTATTGGAGACGAACACCAGCTCGACGATCCACAGCAGCAGGACCGAGAGCAGCGTGTAGCGCATGAGCTTGCTGAAGCACACGTAAAACTTCCTCCGCAGGGTCAGAAATCCGATTGCCACGCACAGCGTCACCCCCGCTATTAAATTAACCACAAATCCAAAGTCGAACACGCTCTGCTCCACCGCGTTTTGTTTGGGCACGAGCTGAGTTCCCACACCGAAACGTGTGATCTGATGCTCGTTCTCCACTTTCGCATGCCCGCCGAAGCCTAAATAGCTCAGTCTGGCCCCGACGTCTTTGTAGTTCGTGGCGATGGACACTATGTTTTCGGTGTTGTTGATGATCAGGGACAGCCTCACACCGTTTTTGCTGTCTTCGACGAACTTGCAGTTGCTCACTTTTACATAAGGCCCGTGCAGCACGTAAGCCACTCTGCTCACCGTGCTCCGCATGGGGAAAGTGACGTTGATGAACTGCGTCCACCGCTTCTTAAACTCCGCGGCCTGCTCCGCCTCCTGGATCCTGCCCGACGGGCTGGAGCCCTGATTGTCGAACCAGAATATTTTGTAGTGCGCGTCCCACACGTCCATCAAGGCCCCGTTGTACTTGTCCATCACCCGGTGCGGGACGTACTTGAAGTCGATGTCCAGGTTGTGGAAGAAGGCACTGAGCGTGTCCAGTGGCGAGTCGTCCCGCTTCTCCACGTGGTCCACCACCAGGAGGGTTTGGGAGTTGAGAAGCACGAGGGCCCGGTAGACGCTCTTCAGCTTCATGGCCGAGGAGTAGGCCGCCACCGACTCGCCGCTCACGAACATGGCGTCCTGGTGGGAGGACGTGGCGATGACCTCGCCGGCTGTGTCCCCCACTTCCTTGTCCGCCCACCGCAGCCACTTGGCGCACTCGCCCAACTGCCCCTCCCACGGCCCGTTGCACTGGCTGGTGGGGGAGGGGGCGAACACCAGCACGTTGTTCAGGTAGCTGTACTTGGGCCCGTACAGCGCTTCGGACACAAACACCTGCCCGTTGGGGGCGAAGGTGAAGGAGTTCTGATCCGGGTGCTCGTGCCCCGGGTTGAAACTGCTCCAGCCTTCCACCCAGGAGTACGGCTTGGCGTGGACGATGTCGTACACCGCCCGTCCGCCCAGCTTCCCGGACTTGAAGGAGACGAACGTGTTGCCCTGGCTGTTGGGCATGCCCGCCCCGTACGTTACCACGCCCCAGTTGGAGAAGACGTGCAACTTGGCTTTGCCGTACCCCGGGGGCGGCTGCGGGACGAGGTGGGCGTTGTACCAGATGTACTCTGTGTGCAGCGTGGTCCAGCGCTGGGCGGAGGACTGGCCCATGGGGCCGTCTTTGGGCCGGTGTTTTCGGATCTGTTGGGCGAGCCAGTTGCCCGTGCCGTTTTCAAGCACGAAGCTGTCCAGGAACACCAGCTGGCTCTCCGGCCCGTAGAACCAGTTGTAGTTGGAGTCGGCGATGCCAACCGTCCTCTGAAAGCCGGGCAGCAGGGTGGCGTAGTAGAACCAGAAGTGCGCTTTGAGCCAGTTGTTCTGCGTGTTGTCGATGTTGAAGTGGCGTTGCGCGAGGAACACGTACTGCGTGATAGACTTGGCCGTGTAGCTTCCGTACGCCACGCCCTCATCCAGGGACCCGTCGACGATGTGGTTCAGGAGAAACATGGTCTTCTCCATGTAGTTCACACACACCTGCTTCCATATCATCGTCTCGGGGTCGTTGTGCTCCCCGGCGACAACGGCGCCGGTCAGGATGGCTAAGATGTTGGTGGTCTGGTGGTTCTGCAGAAACTGCTTGCCCCACCCCCTGTACTTGGACAGCTCATAGAGTTCGTCGGTCGCCGAGCGTATCTTCTTGAGGTAACTGACCCTCCTCTGTGCGTCCAAGGCAGTGTAGATGAAATCGTAGGCGGTGGCGAAACCCGTGAGGGAGTGCGCCGTGGGCACCTCGTCGTTGGGGGCGCTGGTCACCATCCAGTTGGGGTACTCCGCCATCCGGTCCATGTACTTCAGCAGGAACTGGAGGGCAGCGCCATCCTCTGGACAGATCAGGCAGTACAGGGCGAGCGGGGGCAGGTTGTTGCCGTAAATCTCGTTCCATTTGCTGGTGAACTCCTCGTGCCTGGCCGGCGGCAGGTACAGGTTGCCGTTGGACAGCATGGTCGTGACGGCCACGCGGATCACTTTGAAAAGGTGGCTGTGTGTTGTGGTGGACCTCTGCCTGAGTAACTGTATATCCACCGGGTCAAAATAAAGGTTTGGGTGCAGATTGTCTGCTATGTGCTTCCACTGCGCGGTTGTACTGTCCTCGGCCAGCCTGACCTGCTCGGTGTCGTCGTTGAAAACATCTTTGTCTGAAGCATTGAAGACACCGGAGAAGGCAACTCCCACTGCCAAGAATGATAATAAAACCAGCGACCGCCCTATGCACTCAGCAGCCATGATCCAAGAACCAGATGTTTTCTTTTTCTCTCTCTCTCTCTCTCTGTTGTCTCCCCTTACTCAAACCAGTAAATTGTAATGCTGCGTAGCTCCCTCGACACTTTGCAAAAGAAGTTCTCTCAGCAACACTTTTGACTGTTTTTTTTAGGCTCAGCTCAAATAAAGAAGCAAACAAAGTTGACTTCTCTGTCCAATTGTTATGAACTTGTAAAGCGTGGTGTCATTCCCTTAAACCATTTTCTTCCCCACGGTCTAGATTGAAGAAATAATCTGAATTAATTTTTACCACTGCAACATTATACTCTGATATAAATAAGGTGCGTTAATATTCTCAGTATCTGCCAATTCAGCATGTCTTCCATCAGATACAAAAGTAATCGCTAAAAAGACGGCATGTTGGCTGCTGTCAAATTGGAAAGACTATACATAATACGACCATTTAAACAGTACACACACGAATAGTAGGCTAATATTTTACTGACGTTCTGTTCTATTTGGACTTACGTTTACAAATTCAACATTTACTTTCATGAAAAACGATAAAAAGGTTTCCGTGCAGAATGTTTATATATAGTGAAATCTGACTTCCAAAACGAATGCCACACGAAAAGTGGGAGAAGGCAGCCGCGGATAATAATTCGATTAACGGTAATTCCCAAATCGAAAGACATCCGTTGGTGCTGGAGCACAATCAAATCCAAAATACATCTGTAGATGCACAAGTTTTTGTAGCCACGTCTTATCTTTGCCAATGCTGCTGGGGGCGAGGAGCAAGCGCCAGGCATCTCTCCTGGCGAGCAGCAACAAACTGGTATTGTCCTCCTCTCTCCGAAACATTTCCACTGTGAATTTTCAGCAAGCAGTCCACTCCTTGTTCCACTGTCCGGTCCATTCAGAAATATCCCATAGAAGCGTATTTATTTCGTTCCAGGGCAGACACACACACACGTCTAAATTAACAGACATTACCTCACGTAGCGGACAACTACATTGTATTCTTGAGGATTCTCGTGATAATGTTAATTATCTCCTTGTGGAATTTCCTATCTTCCATTCCGTGGGTTTGTCCCACTTCTCCCAACTTAATACAACTTCCGTTAAAAAAGTGGGGAAAAAAAAAACAAAAGGAAGTTCGTCTTGCCAAGTATTCCAAGAATGGTACAGTGCATCAGGATCATACGTAACCAACGCACATTAAAGTAGAGGTGTAGGCTAAACATGAATCTTTAAGTATTGTTCATTCGTTGCCTATATCCTTACTGAGCTGACGAGTAGTCCATTGTATCGCGTTCTGAAACAGCATACGGCTTTCGAATGAACAAGACGAAAAATGCGTTTAACCGTGTCCACTTATTCCAAGGTCTGATTCCCTTTCATTCTGTGGAAAAATACTGCGCTTTGCCGTCTGTAGAGGGCGTTAAAACGGCAGCAGAGCCAGGCATCAAGTAGGATGGGGGAAGCAAATGTCTTGGTCCAGAACACAATTTCCCATGCCAGTTTTGCTGAGTGGAAAAAAAAAGACCAGTCCAACACCTTCGCCAATGGGATACATTATTAACTTAATGTAATCCCTCATGTCTTATAAATGTTAATGTCTGGTAAAATGGTAGTTTTATCGCTTTCATTCTTCTTCTTTTTCTCAACTGGCAGTCATACTGTACATTTTTGTAAATGACACATAATCTATTGTGTTGGTTTTGTGAGGTTTGAATTTTGTGAATATAAAAAAGGTTCACTGACGTCAGCATGCGAGTGACGTAACCTCACATTTATCGGAACTTTTTTTTGTGTTGTTTGCTTTTTTTTTTTCTTTTTTTTTTACTGTCTGTAGGGGGAGTGTGTAATTCCCAAATTATATAATTATACCATTCCTCCATGAAGCAGAAAGTCTTTGGCTCACATCTGAGCCTGGGCTACTGGCCAGCTGCAGATACTGGCTTAACGGAATATACAGAGCCCTCCATAACGTTTGGGACAAAGATGTACTGTCTATATATTTTCTCTTGTACTCATGGCTCTGTACTCCACAATTTTAGATTTGTACTCAAACAATTTACCTGTGGTTAAAGAGCAGGGGGGAGTGCAACCATATTTCATGTTTCACGTTTGAGTCCCATTGAGGTTGAACTAGGGTGGAGATGCACTTACTAGTATACATCAAACAAACTAGTAAACATAGTCGTAATGTTCTTATACTAAAGTCATTGACAAAGACTAAGACACCGTCTCCTTTTTTCTAAAACATGCAATCATATGCTAGTCCCTTTCATTCGGATTCAAGCTCTCCCTCTTTCATAAACCCACACAGAGACCCCCAAACAGACAGAAAATAACATACACTCACCAAGCACTTCATTCGCAACAGTTTACTTTATTACACCTACTTTTTCATGAAATTATCTAATCAGCCAATTGTGTGGCAGCAGTGCAATGCACACATGAATTGCACTACATGCATCATGTAGATACGAGTCAGGAGCTTCAGTTAATATTCACATCAACCATCAGAATGGGGGGGAAATGTTATGTTATGTAAGTGACTTCGACCGTGGAATGATCGTTGGTGGCAGACAGGGTGGTTTGAGTATCTCAGAAACTGCTGATCCCCTGGGATTTTCATGCACATTGCAAAAAAAAAAAAAAAAAAATCCAGTGAGCAGCAGTTCTGCAGACAGAAACACCTTGTTAATGAGAGAGGTCAGAGGAGAAGGGCCAGACTGGTCAAAGCTGACAGGAAGGTGACAGTGACACAAATAACCACACATTACAACAGTGGTACGCAGAAGAGAATCTCTGAACACACAACGCATCATAACTCTACATGGATAGGCTACAGCAGTAGAAGTCTAAAAAAATCAGTCTAATAAATACCTAAAAGTGCTCGGTGAGTGTTCACGCCAAGTCGGCATGGTCAAAGCTGCGGGAACAGGCCGTGGTGACAAATGAGTCACCACTTCGTCCTCTCAAGTTCACTTCTTCTGGTGGCCCAGGAAGAGGTCCCTGCAGTTCACTCACCTCAATCCCCGGTACTCACCCATTCCCTGCCGTTCCATCTCCTTTTGTCATCCACCCACTTTCCGATTACTGAATGGGCCGGTTAGTCATTATTGGACGTTTCACGGATTGGTTCCGTGACGGTTCAGGCGATTCTGCTTTGGGCAGTGGCTCCCAGCCCTGTTCCCGGAGATTTACCAGTCTACGGGTTTTCATTTGACACATCAGAGCAGTGAGATTGTTGAATGCTTTGTTCAGGTTGGAGTTAAAACTGTGGGACGGTTGTTCTCCTGGAGCAGGGTTGGGTTGGTTTATCAAGAAAATTGCACTTTTTGTTGGGGCATACCGTGATTAACGGCCGGGAAAATGAGTGTGGTCATTGTTGAAAGAAAGGCTGGTGAGGAATATTTTCTCAAAGGCATGGTTAATATTTATGGCCAATATTAGTCAAATTATGAGTCAGCCCCTTTCAATTCACTTTGAAGTTTGCTGTACATTATGATGTCTCATGGTCTTATAAAGTTGCAGGAGCAATATCATCTCAGTTCTGTTCAACCCACTTGCACAGCTGGTGTTTGTGTTGAGCATATTTTATTGCAGAACATTTAAATATTCAGAGCAGTGTGGTCTCCGTACAGATTAATGCTGCTGGTTCAGTGTGTTTGTGGTTTATTGTCATTCTATACACTCCTGCCAACTTTATTAGGTAGACCTGTACACCAGCTCATTAATACAAATATCTAATCAGCCAATCATGTGGCTGCAACTCAATTCATACAAGCATACAAGCAAGACATGGTCAAGAGGTTCAGTTGTTGTTCAGACCAAAAAGAAGAAATGTGATGTGAGTGGCTTTGTCCGTGGAATGATTGTTGGTGCTAATGGAGAAACTGCTGAGCTCCTGGTATTTTAATGTGCAACCGTTTTAGTTAAGTTTACAGAGAATGGTGTGAAAAACGGAAAACATCTAGTGAACAGCAGTTATGTGGGCGGAAATGCCTTGTTAATGAGAGAGGTCAGAGAAGAGGGGCCAGGCCGGTTCAAGCAGACAGGAAGGATGACCGTAATGCAAATAGCCATGCATCACAGCTGTGGTATGCAGGAGAGAATCTCTGAACTCACCACACGTCGAAACTTGAAGAGGATGGGCTACAGCAGATGACCAACTGGACAAATAAGTAAAATAAATAATTATACAATACAATTTTTTAAAAGTCTAATGAAGTGGGTACTGTGTAATAAATAAATAAAAGATATTTGAGACACTGAATCTTGAAAATTAAGATTCTATCTAAATATTTCAATGACATATATAATTTTAGTATATAATATACACTCAGTGAGCACTTTATTAGGTATTTATCAGACTTATTTTTTAGACTTCTACTGCTGTAGCCTATTCACTTAGAGTTATGATGTGTTGTGTGTGCAGAGATGCTGTTCTGCATACCACTGTTGTAACGTGTCACCTTCCTGTCAGCTTTGACCAGTCTGGCCCTTCTCCTCTGACGTCTCTCATTAACAAGGTGTTTCTGTCTGCAGAACTGCTCACTGGATTTTTTTGTTGTTTGTTTTTTGCACCATTCTTTACAAACTAGAGACTAGTGTGCGTGAAAATCCCAGGGGATCAGCAGTTTCTGAGATACTCAAACAACCTTGCCTGTGAAAGTCAGTTAGATTTTTTTCAAATTCTGATGGTTGATGTGAACATTAACCGATTCGATAATCGCATGAATAAGTAGGTGTAATAAAGTAAAAATGTTCCTAATGAAGTGCTCGGTGAGTGTATATACAAAGCCCAGTCTGGAAAATGACTGTTGAAAAAATTGAATGAAAAAAATGTATTTAATGACATGTTTATAATATCTATACCCAGTACTGAAATGCTTATTTATTTTCCCCACGACATATTTCAATTAATGTACGAGTCATTCCACAGACTCAGAAATAGTTCTACTCTGGCCCTTCTTGGCACTATTAAAATATACAAATTTACCCTGTGTTAGACTGCTGACTGTTCAGGTGCATGTACACGCCTTCCACTCACCAAGGAAACCTATTAATGCAAGCTCAGGCTGAATTAGACACTGGAGTGTTTTGACAGCTGTACAAACTCAAGGTACCAGTAAAAAATTCTGCAAGTGGGAGATTACTATCCCATAATCAACTTCGGAGGAGCACTTTGTTCCAACAGCTGAGGGGAAAAATGGTTGTTTGCCGGAAAAATAGAAACCAATGTTCCCTTAATAAATCGACCAGTGGCGGGAGGGCAGGAGCAAAGCATGCTGGGAACAAAAAGGAAAGATGAACACGGAATTTGCTGAGTTTAGAAGTCGGCAGACACTCTCAATTCAGGTTCCATCAAAGTCAACATTCATTACCCAGCATTTAATAATAGCAGTGTAGACAAAAAAAAAAAAAAGGCTTTTCCCAAATCCAAGGATTACACCCCTGGAGTTTAGGAGCCATGTTTTTAGAACCGGCTGTATGGTAGACTGAGCGATTAGCGATTAGCGATTAGGTTACAAAAGACAACGTCTGCTGTCCAAATTCACTGTTCATTTAGTATACTATTTCGCACACTATATAGACAGTCACAACATACTGTTGGGATTAGGAATTAATGAGCAGTGAGCCAGCCAATGAGATTATGGGTATTTTACAAAAGTCCTTCCTGTTGCATGCTGGGATAGGTTCCAAAATAGGATTGAACAAATCAACATCTTTCTCATTTTATATAACACTTCAAATTTTTTTGTCATTTATAGTCTTATAGTTCTTATTTAAGTAACAGCGTGTTCGCAACCGTACTTTAAACAGAAAACCTTTGGTTGTAATTGGCTGTCAGGAATTACTATGTAAACACTGAGACTCAGGTTCTCTCTTCATCAGAGATACTCACACTGAGGTCTGCAATTCCAGGTGATGCATTGCTGTAATTAGCCACATCCCTCGGAGATAAGGCAGCCTAATAGTTTTCAGTCTGGTGCTCTCCCATCCGGGAAAATTGGCCCTTATTGAATCAATTTGGGCTTTTTTCAAGAAATCCCCTTGAAAGTTTATCATCTGGAGGTCTTGGGTGCAGTGCCAAAGCAAACAACCCCCCCCCCCCCCCCCCCACCATTTATTGAAGCAGTGATGCTTGATCTGAAGTGGATCTGCATCACCTCTTTGACCACTCTTTGAATAGCAGCAATAGTCCTCGTCATAAGTAACGACACCATAGACATGCAGGTTGTGCAGCATATGATGATCAACGTGATCATACCTATCAACAAGTGGCTGCATCCTGGCAATAACATTGAGGTCATTATTACTGGGGCTGCCTGTGGCATAGCAGCTAAGGTAACATTACTGGGAACTGGAAGGTTGGTGGTTGAAGCCCGGGTGTAGCCACGATAAGATCCACACAGCTGTTGGGCCTTTGAGCATGGCCCTTAACCCTGCATTGCTCCCCGGGCACCACACGGTGGCTGCCCACCGCTCATAAGTAACTAGGATGGGTCAAATGGAGAGGTCAAATTATGCCGCAGGGTTCAATCGAGACTATCTTCTATTACGAGCATTATGTGGCATTCATTAATGTACCATGTGGGCAGCATGTTAATGCAGTGGAGCACTGTCTCCTCACACCAAGAAGGTCCTGGCTTTGAATCCCCTGTCTTCACGTGCATTTCCTCCAGGTCCAAAGACATGCAGGTTAGGCTAATTGGAGACTCTAGATTGCCTGTAGATACTGTAAGCGTGAATACATGATGTGTTTGGTAGCCTCTGATGGATTGGCGACCTGTCCAAGGTGTATCATTAGATAACAGGTGGATGGACTGTAATAAATACTACAAGAAGAAAATTGTATAGAAAATCTGTATGTAAAGAAGGTATTGAGTCAGGTTATGGGCTGATGTTTTCGGGCGTAGCACAGCGTGTGATTGGACGTGAGCAGCAGCAGCGCGGTGCGAGTGACAGCTCCTGACTGAAGGAGACGTGTGTGCGGTCACTGTTAACCGCACTTCACAATGCCGGGCGATGGCTCGGGCCAGGGACCACAGGGGTGAGGGACTCATAAAACATTTACTGGCGGCGTTGTGCTGACACCGGCCTTACATCCAGCTCCACCGTACACGGGAGAAAGCCGGCTGTTTTCAAAAGCCATTTTCTGGGAGAGTGAAGTGGAGGCTGTTGTCTGATGTGTCTGTGTCATTTTTCATCCCGACTGCCCAGTAAAATGTGCAGTGATAAATCAGCTCTTGAGCAGGGCATACAGTTACCTATGGTCCAGAGTAGGAACACTGGACATTTTACTGGGCGCTAGCTTATCCAGTGGCTGTCGTGGATTCACATTCAGGACAGAAGTTTAATGTCAGAAGAAATGTCATTTTGAACGTCTGCATGATCATAACACTGAATGATGCTGTGGATACACATGCATTAATTCCTTTCAAAATGTAATCCACAGTAGAGATGTGAAATGTTCTTGCAAATATATAATATAGTAAAAAAAAAAAAACATGTTATTGCCTGAACCTCTGCCACAAAGGTCATAGATGTTTACAGGCTTGGTGAAGATGAAAGCAGCAAATTATCTTCGGGCGGGTTATTTTTTTGAGAACCTTTTTTCGGTCCAGTGACTCTAGATGGCCTGGACCGGTAATATGGTAACTTCGAGAACCTATTAACATGCAGCTTTGACTCTAATTCCAGTCTAATCGCGGTCCTGCGTGTTCTCTCCGGGGTATGTATTAAACATCTACTGTGTGTGTACGATTGATATCCGTGTACCGGCTGCTGAAGGCCTCCCCGTTCTGCATGCAGCGAGAACAGAACCCCGGCATGGAGGCTTACGTTTAATTCCACACCATGAAGCCCTCACGCTTTCACACTTCAGAGGGCTTGAAAGAAGTGCACTGAATTGAAAAAGGGAGGGGGGGGGGGGGAAGACGGCCTGAAAGAACATAAATTCCCGTCGTGATTTTTTTTTTTTTGCTTCTGTGCGGATTCGACGGCGTGTGCCAGGGTTCTGAAGTGGTTTGGGAACGTTGCTCGTCTCTCCGGGCGGAATGGTGGAATGCCTTCGGGGAGGACAGCGGCTCCTGCGGAATGTGGGATGAGACCGGGAGCCGCACTGTACGTTCGGAAGTCCACTGGAATTCCGAACAGGAAATAAAGAGGCCGAATCCAAGATTCTGACATCAGTGGCAAATGTATTCAGTCTAACCTCTCCCAACTGGAAAAAAAAAACAGCTCAAGCTAGGTTGTGAAACAGCTGGTAGCTGGTCAACCTGGTGGTAGCTGGACCAGTTCCCAACATAACATAACATAATGGACATGGTTTAGCTGGTTGACCAGCTCCCAACATAACATAGCATAATGGACATGGTTTAGCTGGTTGACCAGTTCCCAACCTGACATGGTTTGACCAGGTCAAGCTATTTTGACCAACTACCAGACAAGCTACCAGAACTATTTGATTGACCAGTTCATATCTGGCTAGACCAGCTTGTGACCAGCATTTGCAAGCTGGCATAGCTGGATTTTACAGCAGAGCTATGTGGTTATGACACACAGGTTTTACATTAGAATATTATTTGTATGTAAGATGGTACCTAGAGTAAGAAGATACAATGAGAAAAAGAAGTCATACCACTAGTTATCCCCTCAAAAGTCAAAATTCATTGAGTTTACATGGTATTAAATCAAATCATTTTCAGTAGAGGCTCCTCATTATTTATTCATAGTCTCACTTACAGCACTGCAACCAAAATGCCTTGTTCTTTACTGGTATTTGGGAGTAAATGGCTTATTGATTCCATTCATTCTGATCTCTTTCCCCGCCAATGCGAGCACATCAAGGCCTTTTTCCAACTAACAAAACTAAGTCCGTGTTCTGAAACTCCATTGCTTTCAATTACCGTTAGTGGTTGTTTCATCAGCAGTTAAAACATTCTAATCACATATTTCACACCACATCTCAGCCCATCGTGGGTTAAAGGGCTAATATCTCATATTTATATTTCTCCTCTTCCTGATTTTATGTACTGTAGCGATCACAAGTGCCCCATCCATTCAAATTTTAAAGGCCAATAAAATTTGAGCAAAACACAATTTTTTTCCTTCACATTTTTATGTGAGGCTTATAAGGTTATTCACTGAATTGTGGGTATGCGCTGACTTGTAGTAACATGTGAATTAAGAAGCTGGGCTCGAATGTATAGAAGATTTATCAAAATATTCTGCAGTTATGCATTCTCGTAGAAAGCCCTCTATAAAATGTCCAGTCCAGCTTAATCAGTGCTGTAAACGCATCAGGTTTTTACCAACATATTTTGAATGGTAAAAAATAAATTGTACCACTAATCAAGATGCACAGCAGTACACGGCTTTCTCTTGTCTGTAAATAAATCTGTGAATACAATAAATGTGAAAGGAACTTGACCTCACATAAGGCAATAGCACAGGCAATAGCAAAATAAAAGTTTGTACGTAATGCTAATCGCAAGCTGTTATTACTGTTATTACTTCTGCGTTAGTTTACACAGATATATACGTATAATGCCTAAAGCAAAATACATGTTCCTTTTGAAATAACATATCCACCGGAGACTCCATATAAAACTCCTGTGGTTTTTACTAATTTCATTTTTTCATCAGTAATAATAGTAGACATGAAAAATTAAATGCGAACATATGCTACAATCGCAGTTGTTACCATTATTAATGTAATTTCATATGCTGGACAAGCACTACATTGGGACAGTATAATTTATTACGTGATGTAATGTAGGTCATTTTACAACACGCTAGAATTCATGAAAATAAAATAAACACGCGCCATAGTAGGAATAATCAATGAATATCCCCGTTCATAAAGAATCTTCTCATGTCACACTGTATCCACAATGCATCTTTTTGGTCGTATTATGCCAGGAAAGATATTTCTACATTAGTATGGAAGAATATCCCGTCTCTGGAGCACTGCACATTGTCTAATGAATCAGCAGGGTGTGTATCTGCGGGTATCTGTGCGTTCTGCCATGAATATGTATGACCTGGCATCTTTCTGCAGCGTTATCGGTGAACCGAGCGGTGATTTGTACAGAACTGCGGTTCCACCTCCCGCTCTGCGTATTATGCAGGCTGTTTTTGACTAGGCACGCTTGCTTTACTCTTAACTTATTTTTTTAATTTACCATTTTAGAGCACCTTCAGAGCAGCTTATCTGTAATTGAAATGGAATCTTTCTGCCGTTTTTTCTGCTCCCTGCTGAAATTATTGTTATGGGCAGGGGGATATTTCATTAGTCGTACACAAACACCAATATCTCTTCCAACGCCCCCTGAGCGTTCTTTCATCTTGATTAGAAGCCGTGGCTGATAGCATCATAAGAAATATAGAGGACCGGGACTATTCCTGTTGTCCCAAAAGCCACAAATGAATTGGATTGGATTATTATCGGTTGTAGAAAGCATTTGATCTATTACTCCAAAACAAAACAAAAACAACAAAAAAAAAAGAAGAAAAAACGAAGAACTTGTGTAAAACTCTTTTTTTTTTTTTTTTTGTTCTGAAGGGACATTAATCTATAAAGTGCACTGGTATATGAAGTATAATCCAATCACATTCACACTCCAGTGCGTTCTAAGTAATTGGCTTAAGCCTTCAGAAATGATTCCTTGAATTTGTAACAGGATAAGAGTTACCTCTACCATACTGACAGAGGGGTTTCATTTTTATGTATTTTTTTTTTTCACTTTTCGGTTTTTGCAAATTTGGTTCTATACAAAATTGTCCAAGATTTTTCCTTTTTTTTTTTTTTTTTTATAGATTGCAAAACCATGATTTAGAATACAATAGACTGGAGCCACAACCATAGAGAATAACGTTGTACCTCTCGTTGCAATAGATTTTTAATAATAAAAAAATATTGTTAGAGCAGCTATGCCAATTTCACTGCTGAAGGCATCAGCCAAAATTAGTAAGTTATAATTATGACTTCCATCAACTAGGCTGCAGAAACCCTTTATTATATAGTTTGTTATACTGTAATGGAAGGAAATATATCCATGATATTGCAAATGACCCATTTCTATCATTTTCCCATGACTATTAATCATGCTCAATTGTGGAAAATTCAAATTTAGAGGTGACCTTTATGAGTATTGGTATGGAAATTCTTATATAGATATATATGTATCTATAAATTCTTAGATATGTATATACATACATATATGCATAAAAATGTATGACCATGGAAAAAGTGTTACACTGAGAGATAATAATCGGTTTCAGCCTGGATTATGTCACCAGCCACATAAGACTGAGTTGGGGCACCCTGTTCATCTCCTCCTACGAGCAGCTGGGTGGATTTGGATCAGCCAGGGTTCCGCCTAATAACACACTCATTCCAATCGCTAATTTTTCTCCACTTTTTTTATTTTCCTTCCTTTATGATTCCTACCCGGGAATCAATAGAGGGCCGCCACCTTTAAGGACGTTCCACGCCGTTAAATATTCCTTCTAGGAGCTAGAGGTAGGAAGTTAGGAACTCCTAATGTGGAAAAAGCAGGAGCCATGACGTATAAATGACCGACCCGCGGATCCACGTCTCCCCATCTGCTCCTCATAATAATAATAATAATAATAATAACGCATTTTATTTAAAGCGCCTTTCACGTCACCCAAGGACACTGTACAGTAGTGGCAAGTGGCAGTCATGAGCCATGTTTGTAACTGACGTGGCCTCCAACTGACGTTTGAAGGAGCGAGGGGGAATTCCATTCGCCTTATACACTTTTTCTTGGGTTTTTTTTTACGATTGGGAGAAGCTAGATTTCTTTGTCTAGCCTCTCCCAATGGGTGGAGCTAAATGTGGAAAAAGGAGCAAGGAAAAGAAAAATAGAGGAGAAATGCAAAGGAATGGAATGAGCCCCAGGTGCCCAAAGTCTACCGTTAGTTTTCAGTCAGGGATACACTTGTGGCTACTGCTAGCTCTCATGTAGTATGGTGTGGCCTGTACCCTGCTCACACACAAAAGTTCTTACAATGGTGCTGTCATGTAGTGACAGTGTTATAACATTCCAGGAACATTGTGAACATCTCGTGTTCGCCGGGCATGTTATAAAATAGTAATTGACACGGAAGAAAATGCATCAAAGGAGTGTATGGAGTTCAGCTACAGTGGTCCTGGCTCACTGGTGATTGAAATGGTGGTGGGGGGTGGGGTGCTGGACTACTCTATAAAACTCATAGCTCTACAATATAAACGCGCAATACACTTACGAAACAAGCAATCATTCCGATAATAAGCTTCTGCTTTCAAAAATATGCATGTTGTACCTGATCTCTATAAGTGGGGATATCTCCAATATTAAGCTATACCTCTGAATGCATTATGCTGATATAACAGTTCCGTGCTTTCAAAAGAAAATATCCTCTGTAACTGTACAGGGAGGGAAAAAAACTTGATTGATTAAATAAGGAACATCAGGACTACTGGAAAGTCAAAGTGATAACACAAGTAAAGCCTGTTTGAATAAATGTACTTTAGAGAACATGTAGATAACCTAATTTGATGAGAAAATGTAATTATAAAGGATGCCTCACTGGAAGAAGAGTGACTCCCTGCTACTTGAATTAAATAAATCCCCTAGCATTTCATGATGTGGTTTTTAATTATTGCAGAGGTTTCTTAGAGTGAAGAAAAATCCACTTTGATCCTCTTTGAAGGGCACCACGTAATTTGATCTCAGAATCGGGGAGGTATTTAATCATGACATCCTCAAAATTAATACAGAACATACAAAGTGTGTTTTGTACAAAATGTCAAGAAAGTAAAAAATGTGGGCAAAACTGAATGTTAACAAAAGCTTTTTTTTTCTTGGCTTTACAATGAAAAAGCGTGACGTACTATAAACAACAAAGGCAAGTTAAGTATGTGCTTCCCCCCCCCCCCTATCCTTATTTAAACTTAAATGCTTATAATGACAAAAAAAGGAACCATCAATGAAGTAAATGATCTAGTATAGCAGTCACTACATCATATGTGTTACTCCAAGTTAAGGCCCAAGTGCACTGCAACTGGATCAAATGTGGGCCATAGACGAACGGAACTCGTGCTGCAGAGAGCACACAGACGGATTAAACCAAAACAATCCAGACGTTGCTGCTTTTCTGGGTGTTCCAAACAAAGCAAGAAGAGACAGTCGCGCTTCCAGGAAAGCGGCTCTGAACAGGAGAGAGCGTTTGTCTCTCCGCCGGGGCTGGGAACAGGGAAGGGCCTGCCTATGAAAGAATGGAAAAACAGGTCGACTTGGACGAGTAAAATTCCGACATTTATCTGGTGCTGCTGACGAGACACAACGGCGGCGATAGGCTGTGGGACTGTGAGAAACAGGGCAGCGCTTGAAAGCAGGAGCACGGACACCCCCACCACCCCAGAGGAGTAAACAGTGTGTACAGATGAGGTGTCAGAATAGGCCAAGTGCTGTGTCTCTGTCGGTCTCAAATTCACATTCAAAATGCTCTCTCTCTCTCTCTCTCTCTATCCTCTCTCTCTCTCTGTCTCTGTCTCTAAAATGGCTATTTTATACATTTTAAATTAAATCCACAACACAATAAAGTGCGCTTTTAAAGAGGTCTGAATACTTTCCGAAACCACTGTAGGTACAGCTCAAGGGCAGAAAGAACTTGTGTGTGTGTGTGTGTGGGTGTGTGTGTGTCTCTCTCTCTCTCTCTGTCTCCTGTGTGTGTGTGTCTCTCTCTCTCTCTCTGTCTCCTGTGTGTGTGTCTCTCTCTCTCTCTCTCTCTCTCACTGTCTCCTGTGTGTGTGTGTGTGTGTGTGTGTGTGTGTCTCTCTCTCTCTCTCTCTCTCTCTCTCTCTGTCTCCTCTCTCTCTGTCTCCTGTGTGTGTATGTGTGTGTGTGTGTGTCTCTGTGTCTTCTGTGTGTGTCTCTCTCTGTGTCTTCTGTGTGTGTGTCTCTCTCTCTGTGTCTTCTGTGTGTGTGTGTCTCTCTCTGTGTCTTTCTGTGTGTGTGTGTGTGTGTGTCTCTCTCTGTGTCTTTCTGTCTGCCAGTATATGAGTGTGTGGGTGGATTTTTGTGTTTCTTAGTGCCTGCCCATGTGGATTTTCCAATGAGAAAGCAGCACTTGAGACTGCGTGGGTGTAACAACATCACTGGCAGCTCTTGGAGGTCCCAACCCACTAACTCATGGGCCTGAGATCTCCTCAAAGCTTTAATGTTTAATTGGCGCTGGTTCCTGGCTGTGTCACCAGCTGGGCTGCCTCCCTTTGGCGCTCCACTGAGTCACTGTCTGAATCTGCCATCCAGCGCCCTGAGAACGGGAACAGGTCCAGAGCAGGCCAGAACGGTCACTACATTAGCTCAAGGAGCGAGGCCAGACAAACCACCATGTTAAAAATACACGGGCAAAAATATCTGTGAAAGCTCGGGAGTAGGCAAGACGAAAATGTGTAAGGGGGGGAGGGGGGGGGGGGTGTGTGGGGAGGGGAGAGGTGGAGGTTTTTCAAAAATGTAACAGTTGCCTCCAGTCTCATTGTTAAGGCAAGCTTTGGCACAGAGCTTTGTTGAGCACATTTCGACTGAGCCTCAGTGAACGTGCTTGATTTGTTTCTCTACAGACAACAAGCTGCACTCTCCTTTTTAGGATGGTTGTAAATGCGAGGAGTGCCAAGAACTACGAGCCAAGGGGTAGAAACTGGCATCTCTCTCTTCTCTGTGCCAGCCACCGTAGTGTTGGAAGGGGGGGGTGGCTGCCACAGACTAATTTGCCTGGTTGCCTGAGGGGCCATGGGTGGAAACAGGTGCTTAATTGGAAAACAGGACCCGTGGGGGCAGATTGGGGTCCGGTTCTGTTGTGTTGCAGTGCTTTTAATTATGAAATGTTCTGTTAGGACTGTTATGGCTGTCCCGTATTGTCCCTCAGCTTCCTGTCCATTCACACAATGTGCCTGTGTTCTGCTCATCTCTGAACCCCCCTCTCTCGACCGCGCACGACAGTCACTGTTTCCCGCAAGTGAGTATTTAATGGGCAGCTTGTACCTTTGTCTTTAAAGTGGCAGTTAGGCCAGGAGGACTGTGGGTAATTGTTTTCATTAGTACAGGCACAGACACTATTTCGCTAAGACTGCTATATTCATATTACATTTTCTATAAGTAGCCAAACATTATGAAATAATAAACAGTAGTATTTTTTGTTGTTGAATGTACTACCGATTATATTTATATTTTACAGACAGAGGCTTCCTCCGCTAAATATTTATTTAACAAAATAACTACACATCCTGTTCCCTTTAATATTAAAGCATGAGCTATTCTTGGCTCAAAACTGGTTTGCTGTCTGTAGCAATCTCCGTTTGATCTGCATCAGTCTTGTCATATTACTAGGGCATGTTAATAATATCCTTCCCCTCATTTTGCAGTTCCTGTTACACCCAGTCCGTACCCAGTGAATACACATCTCATTAGACGCCACACAAAGGGCACATAGCTACTAATGAATGATCCTTTTCTCATTTGCTGACAACTCAATCTAATTAGACTCCATCTAAGGGCGACATTGGCACAGGAAGTAAGAGCAGTTGTCTGCCAGACAGAGGGCTGCTGGTTTGATCCCGCCCTGGGTGTGTCAAAGTGTCCCTGAGCAAGAGCAAGACACCTAACCCCCAAATGCTTCTCGTTGGTGCCTTGCATGGCAGCCAATCGCCGTTGGTGAGTGTGTGTGAGTGTGTGCGCGGTGTGTGTGTGTGTGAATGAGTGAATGAGAAGCATCCCCGTTCCTCAAATCACGGTTCTCGGAGGCCGATAACTGTTCCAACATCCTTTTACCCGGGAGTCCGTATTGAAGTAGCACTGATTGTTCAGGTAATTACCTGGGTTGGGTGGAGGAAGAAAAAAGAAACAGGGCCAGATTTGGATTCGAGCCCCTGATTTGCGGATCCGTGATCTACATTACATGGACTGTATTACTTTCTTCAAGTGATCAGTAAGCAGCGCTCAGGGGCTCAGAGAAATGAAAGGGGAAGAAATGATTCTTCAAGGACTGCAGGGATCCATATAAGCCGGGATGAGGCGGCAGCTGGCGCAGCAGGCAGAGGAAAAGCCTGTGGGGAGCCGGGTCCTCCAGGGCCTGCCTCTGCAGTACAGATGCTTAACTTGCTCTAGGGAGCCCAAAGGACACCTCCACGAGGCGGGGCTAACGTCGTACCACTGGGATACTCACCGGGTAGGACAGGGATCATCAAATCTTGGTCCTCGAGGGCTGGTTTTCCACCCTCCCTATTCCTGGGAGTCAGGTGTGACGATAGTCTGGCCCAATCAGTCGCACTGTGATTGTTCAGTTAATTACCCAGGAGAAAAGAACCAGGGCTGGCCAAATGTTACGATCCCTGGGGTGGGAGATGGCCACTCTGAGATACACTGGGGTCTGCCCAAACCCGTTCCTGGAGATCTATCGTCCCGTGGGTTTTCACTCCAACCCTACCAAAGCACGCCTCATTCAACAGCTATAGCGGGACTGCCCAAACCTGTTCCTGGAGATCTACCGTCCCGTAGGTTTTCACTCTAACCCTACCAAAGCACACCTCATTCAACAGCATAGGTGTCATTGTGCTGCTAATGAGTAGAATCAGATGTGCCAAACTAGGGTTGAAATGAAAACATGGTCAATTAGGTATTAGGTAGACCTCCAGCGACAGGGTCGGGCAGCCCTGTTCTAGCCGCTGAATGAGGTGTGCTTTGCTAGGTTTTAAATGAGAACCGAAAGGATGGCAGATCTCCAGGAACAGGGTTGGGTCTGACCTTATGAGCATGTGTTAATGGAAGCCAGTGTTGAGGGCAGTATCTTCAGTCTGGTAGTCATTGTGCTTCATCCCCCAACCTTTGAGTAGCATCACAGTGCTAGATAACAGTGCTAGACACCACAGCTTAAATGATCACCACACTCATCAAAATAAATGTCAAATAAATACAGCTAATTAATGTTTTTTGAGAGAAAAAAAACCGGTCGCTCACATTGTGACGATGCATAATTAGTGTCAGCTTTCCACCCAGAAAGGGAAGATTCATTTGGCAGGGCATTCGCTCAAACTTACAACGGTCTTTACTTCATGAACGATGTGTCGCCAGACATTGTTACCGCGCACTAGCTAAAGGAGTGTCCGTTCGGTGTTTACAGAGTATGAAACGCGCCACAATTTGCTGAATGGATCCTGGCACGACGGCGGCGACCAGAATTGGCAATTGTAAACCCCCCCGAGACGCAGTGGCTGAGGGCAAAGACAGGCCATCATATCCCGGCCATTTCCCCAGATATATGGAGCATCGCATTTACATTTAGAGTAACCCCAGTGGCCGGGCACAGCCAAGCGTCTGTTTCATTCGCCAGAGTGAGATCCTCTGTGCGAACAGACCTGACAGGTATGGGAATGGATGTGAGACGAACCAGCCCCACCCCAATTGGAAATTTAAACGGCGCACAGACCGTGGCAAGGAAAGGATGGGAGTGTGTGTGTGTGTGTGTGTGTGTGTGGGTTCTCCTACCCTGCACCCCCCCACCCCCACCCCCAAATTTCACGCCTCTCCTCCGCCGTTCAGCTGCACCTCCGCAGACTTCCCACTCTGCCGACAAGCTTTGTTTTCGATTTGTTGCCTTGAATGGTGGGCGTTCCGTCCGGCGGTCAAATAAGTTGTTTCTTTTTTTTTTTCCTCTCCTTCCCTTTGTAATTATCAGAGAGGACTGGCAGGTACTCATTTGTCATCCCCCCCCCCCTGACCTTAGCGCTATATCGGTGTAGTCAGCCAAGGAGAAACGCCTGTCTCCTGCCACACGCCGCCCAGACACTCCCAAAGAGAAACAAAAACACACCCGAAAAGGCAGGAAATAAAGACATGGCTGCTCAGAACCTTCATCTTCCTCGACAGGATTCCTGCGGATGTTTCGCGGAGTCCTGCATTAAAATACCCTATCGCGCAGGTAAATGTAACTCGGGATTAAATCTTTATTAAAAGGCTTTTCAGTAGTCTGCTCGGATATTCTTCACCGCGTGAACGCTACAGGCCCCGCTGAAGGTGTCTCTGTGCGCCTGTAAGAGAGCAAATGCCTTCGGAATACCTAGTGCAGCATGCAACTGTCAGACAACTGACAAATCCGCGGTGGCATTAAAGCCATAAATCTTCCCATCCTTCAGCGCCGCGTTTCTGTCAGGCCGTAGAAAAGGGTATTCTGTAGCATATGCATATTATCCCCCTAATAATTACATCTGCGATCGGGAGACCATTTCCAAATCTCAGAGCTCAAAACTGGAGCCTGCTCCGGCTGCTGCACCTGTCGCAGCTCATCCGTCTCCGCCGACTGAGCGAGCCGCCGAAACATTGTCAAGCCTACTCCTTTGCATTTTCTCTCCGGGTAATACGCTAAAGGACATTTTTTCGGGAGCAGCGAGGTTGCCCGTAGCCCGATACATCTTCCCGAGTGCACAAATGCACCGCGATGATATTGTCATTTAGCAATTTGGGCCGAAAGTAGGCGGCTTTCTCTTCCCCTTACGGGAAAGCGTGACGCAGAACCAGGCACCGCTCTTGTGCGGATCACATCCCCGTGACCCCGTGACCCCGTGGCATATCGTCCCCGCGTACACAGCGCGGCAGAGCATCAATTCTGTTCCCCGTCCTGTTTAGCACGCGACAGAAAGCATCGAGCAACACGGTATTTCATACCGGCCCTTCTCCCCCTCGTTCCATTAGCCGAGTAAAATAGTTTTATTTTAGGGAAGTGGCGGTGGCCATTACGCGTGAAAGTACTAATGCATCCTCCGTCCTCGCTCTCCCGGCGCTGGTGTCGGCTCGGGAGATGACCCGCGCCGTTCTCCGAGCCGTGTCCCGGCCCACTCCGAACGCGACGCAGAAGTCCGCGTTGTGCTCGTGTGCGGCGAGGATCGCGGGCTACATCTGCGTCTCTTTAATGCCGCGCTGGCTCTGTCGTACGATCGCTTCGTTCCCCAGACAGCTGTCGTTTCTGAGCGCTGGGGCTGCTTAGGGATGCGTGGGGTGTCAGGGGCTGTGCCGCATCTGACGGTGTGGTCCTTTTATGGTTCTGTGTCTGGTTGCTTCGGCTCATTCTGCGGTTTCATCATCTGCTTTTTCCCACACAGACTGCCTGGATCCTTCGGCTCCCAGGAGACGTGTTCACAGGGTTGAAGCCTGCTCTGACACATACACATACAGAAACGCACACACACACACACACATATAGATAACATATGCACACACACACACACACACATAGATATCATATGCACAGACACACACAGAGACCACATATGCATGCACGCACACACACACACACATAGGTTGTGCATTAACACACACACACACACAGACACACATGCATGTGCACACACACACACACACACACACACACAGACCACACATGCATGCACGCACACACACGCACACACACACAGGTTGTGCATTCACACACACACACACACACACACACAGACCACACATGCATGCACGCACACACACACACACACATAGGTTGTGCATTAACACACACACACACAGACCACACATGCATGTGCGCACACACACACACATTGATAACATATGTACACACACACAGAGACCACACACACACACACACACAGGTTGTGCATTAACACACACACACACACAGACCACACATGCATGTTTGCATACACACACACACATTGATAACATATGTACACACAGACAGAGACCACACATGCATGTGCGTACACACACACACACACAGACCACACATACACACACACATACGCACGCTGCACACACATACACCACACAAGTCACGCACGCTCACGCTGCGATCCACGGGGGGCGGTGGTGAACGGCGATGCGAGTCAATGAAACGCAGCCCCCACACCAGGCGGACATTGACATCCCCTGCGTTCCCGCACTCCCCCGCCCGCGCTGCGTCTCTCAGGGCGCGCGGTCCCCGGGGTAACGATGCGCGGCGGCCCGCGCCCTGGCCTCCCTGCTCGCCGTTCCCCGGGTGGCACGGGAGACAAGCTGTGACGTGCGCTTCCAGAGGGCGGAGTTCACCAGCCGAACGGGCGCGTCAAAGCCCCGGCGCTTCGTTAACCGGCGGATCAGGGCTCGGGAGGGGACCGCCTCGGCCGTCCCCCGCAGGGATCAATCTGCCCGGCGGGCTGAATGCAGCCGACGCTCCTCTCCCCTGGCAACCCACTCCCCAGACCTGATGAAGGCCCACCGCGGAGGCCGAAACGTCATCGTGTCCTACTTTCTCTTTCCGCGCAGGGCTTTTCCACCCGTTTTTTTACCCACTCCCCGAACACTGCACATGCACACACAGCACTCACGTACACATGCTCACCAACACACACACGCACATGCGTGCGTGCACGCAGACACACGCCCACGCACACACACGGTTCTCCATGCCATGGGCTACACCGCAGGACCGGTGGGAAGTAATTGCAGTGTTCTGCCGGTGTTTTGCTGTGTGCGTGTGTGCGTGTGTGTTTTTCTAACTGCTCTGTGGACAGTGAGTGGTGGCCGGAGGCTTTAGTCTCACAGGAGGGACACAGGGTCCCCTGCCTGAGGAACAAAGACACAGCAGAACACCGCTCCACAATCTCAGAAAGAATTTTACAATTAAAACGATAACCATCAGGAATATGAGTCGCATCAGATGCGATAAAAGCTGCCTGCAAGACTAATAACAAAAGCGCTATAAGACAAAGACAATAAATACAAACTGCCCTGAATGTCTTATAAAATATTGTTTGGGTACTACTACACAAGGGCTATATTTCAAATGGCGAAGACTTTAGAATACATTACCCTTATCCCTGAGGTGAAGTTTGTGTGTGTGTGTGTGTGTGTGTGTGTGTGTGTGTGTGTGTGTGTGTGTTTGTGTGTGTGGGTGTGTGTAAAAGAATACGGTTAATATTGTGAATAACCTGGTATACTCAAAATGCAGTCTATAAACAAGTTGCACTGCTGGAAATTATAATACTACAAACTACAAAGAAAATACTACAAATAATAAATGAGCACTTCTCCAGCGAAGATTTTTTTTTTCTCAAAAAGCCTCATAGCTTGCCAGCTATCTTGACAAAATAATTAGCCTGAGGTGACCGTGCCGAGGTGCCATGGAATGAGCATGTGCTGACTGTACCTCCAGGACGAGCGTATCAAACATGCCAACGCTGCCAGCTCACTCCTGGCTTTGATTCACTGCTGTCGAAGGGAAAGAAACGGCTCATCTGATTGGCCACCGCACCCAGGTTGCTGCCCTTGCACCAATCACTGCGCTGCGTGTGCCCTACAGTCTCCGGTCTCAAATTTCGCTGTAATTGAGTGGAACGCGCCTTAATTCGCCACCGCTGTGCATTACTAGAGTTTGACTGCTGTGCCTGGACTTCAAAAAGAACCCTTTGTATGCCTCTTGAGGTATTTTAAAGCCACGGTCATACAGGGGAATTAGCTTGCATCATCTCGTCCAATCACAGGTCGGGCTTTATCAAGCATCATACCGTAAGGTCAGCTTTCCCATCACTATGACAACATGCTGGTTATTTCCCAAGAGGCCTCAGTGACCTGTAGATGTCACACTGCAGAACAAGCTGCCTGGTTTACCCAGCTATTTAATAAATGATCATTATACCAGGGGTCATCAAATATGGCCCTCAAATCTTATGAAGAGAGAGCAGCTGATGAAGACTGCACAATGCTACAAAGAGCTATCTGTAATATGAACAAACTCTGATAATAAACTGTACCTTCTAATCTCTCTCTCTCTCTCACACACACACACACACACACACACACACACACACACACACACCACAAACACAGTGCAAAATATAAGTAACTATCCTTGTTAGCTGGCTAATTAAGCAAAGGTCTCACAAGAAGAGACCCTTGCATAAGCATGTTTTTTATGTTTTAAATGCATATCACAGCACATGTTCCGGGTCCCCTGAGGGGCGGTGTGTAGAATTACTGCATAAGCGCCCCAATTCATCACCTCGCCACTCATCCATTAATTAGGACAAATGGAGCCCGTCGTCTTAGCGCTCCAGCAAGGTTGTGATTTAACGCGCCCAGCGTGCCTTTCCATTACCAAAGCCGTCTCAGACCCCCGCGTGTGTCCTCCCAGGCCTGTACGGTCGTAGCTTCCGCTCACGGGTAAGACGGTCGAGTTAAAGATCGCCTGCTTCGGCTCTCGTGGAAAATGTACGATCCGATAAATGAGAATCCGTGGCTGCGCCCGTAACCGCTTCACTGGACGGTAAGCCGTTTGACGGGGTTGGGTCGATGGAGGACGCGTCATGTGAGGTTTGGGCAGACAGGGTGTGGGGGCGGGTGGATTAACCACAGCGGTGTGTGGTTGGACACAGACATCCAATGCACCGCAGTCCCCCCTTCCCCTCCCACCTCCCAAATGACAGTTACACATTGCCTGAGAAGGCTGCAGTCAGCATTGGCTAGGCCTAGATTTATACCAGACTACAGGGCCTTCCACACACAACCCTTAACTGCATGAGTCAGGCCAAGACTCTTTTTTAAAGATGAGTCAATTGTTTTCTGACTGGCCTTGCTGTTGTGTTCCCATTGGACAATCTGAATACTTAGATTCCTTTCCCCCTTGACAGCTGACAGCTGTTGAATGTTTAGTTTTTGCTGTCGCTTTTTTGCGGGTAGTTTGGATAGTTTTTTTTTTTTGTTTAGTTTTTTTTTTGTTGCTTGTTTTGTTTTTGGTTTCTTTTGGGGGGGAGGGGGGGGGGGGAGTGGGGTGGATTGCAGAGCACAGCACAGCACCAAACATTGTTTGTTCCAGTGTAGCAGCTTTCATCTTGACAACAAAGAGAATCTGGCATCAGATCTTGTTCTCCATTCTGGCTCAAAGTCAGAGTGGCAGCCGGGCGTTTCGTTCTGAAGCGCTGCAATCGGCGCAGGAGACACTGCGCGCACTCTATATGCAGTCCAACAAGATGGAAGGCGGCCATGTTCAGGGACCAGTCGCGTCCCGTTAGGGTTAGCCTCTCCGTGTACTGTGTAAAATGGAGGCACGTGGGTCACTGAATCAGAGAAAACAGGCGTCCAGAGACCGCCTGAATACATGGCTCATCCACGCTGCGGTGGAACTGCCCCTCAACAGTGACACGGAAAAAAAGGCACGAGGGACCCAAATGGCTTCTCCCGCACGCGGTGAATTATTTATGCAATAAAATAGCACACGCTCTCTCGCACATTCTCACGACGTTCCACGGGGGCCGAGCCGTCAGCTGACACCGCTTGCGATTTGAATCCGTGCACATAGTCGTAGGTCTCTTCGTCATGCCATTTCGTCCCAGTGAGAAAGCTTCGGAGTAGACTTTCTGGTTTACAATGGTGAGGGTTAAAGTGGCTTTGTTTGTTCTCCGTGCCACGTTTTCAACAATTTGAGGTCATCATTACTTGACATACCCAGCGAAATGTAACCTGATAAAATCAGATGCTTATCAGACACAGTACCTGTATTAGATGAACCAATGTATTTGTGTTTTTCTCCTGGAGTTAACTTCCACGTCTTCTCAAAGAAGTACAATTTCCTAAAAACAGAAACCCCTTCCTGATTATTTCCACATCATACTACAACAAAGGGACATTTAACGTGAGAATGGATTGGATTGTAGTACATTGTAAATCGTGGGGTTAATTAGGGAGGGCTTCTTCTTTTGTGTTTTTTGTTTGCTTGTTTTGCTCTCGTCATTAAAATGCTTTGCCAGTTTTTCACTGGATGCAGGGATATGAGGAAAGGGAAGGTTCTATATGTCACCCCTCAGCTGTGGCTTTCCCACACACACCATGGTTTTCCAAGCTGATTTATCACTCTGGGGGAAGAAACAGGGGTTCAGAAATGCACTTATCACAAATCTTTAATCCCCCGAATGTCATATCTAATATCCTTTAATTCACCTCATTCCCTCTGCTCTCACTGCTTGAATATTATCAATCAACTGTTTCTTTTTTTTTTTCAGTGTCTAAAGATCCCCCTAAGTAAAATACGATACAAAGCATGGAGGCAGTATATTAAAAAACTCACCGAAGAATCCTCGGGTCCTGCTGTAACTTGGTACAATTTAACTTGAGAAGACTTCATGCAATTTATCACATGAAAGACCCTCTCTCATTTTGTATGGCGCAGACCCCCTGGCTGTTGGGTATGATGAATTGTATATTGTAGTCTCTAGTTTAGCTGTGATAACAAGGGAGACACCGTACAGAGACAAAATGGAGCCCACCTTTTGTAGCAATGCAAGTAGAGCATTTAGGATTATACATTCGTTCTTTATTATTGCTTAAAAATGCGTAATAATGCTTTGCTCTCAATTGTGTAGTTTTGTCCAGTATTAATAGCCTTGATGTTAATAAATATAAAATAAACAATTTTCTATATTCTGGATTTACCAGCAAAACATGTGTGGCTTATTTTATTTATCTAAACACTGTGTTCTCAAATAAAAGAAAAAACCTACCACCAGAAAATGTTTTGATTAGACAAAACAGAAGCAATCCAGTAGTATCCCGAACACAATCTAATTAGTGTTTCAGTAGAGCATCCAGTCAAGGTCACCCTTTTGTTGAATCTGGAAATTAATTTTGTACAATGGAGCAGTTTGTCTAAATTATTGTTTTTTGATGTGTAATGGCTTTCTGGAATTACACTGGAGTTTACATATACTGTTTGGTTCCGGTTTGGTTCTTTTATAAATGGCTTGCTTGTCTTATCTGCTAATGGAAGCTACTATATTCGCATTATTTCACTTTTGCCTGTAGGAATGAGGGCCACTGTATAGCCAGCCATATTGCAATACAGGGCACACTTTACAATAAGGTACATAAATTGGCATTAAGTAACAAATTAACTAATTAAGCATGAAATTACCTTTTCATGAGTTAATGCATTTGTTAACAACTAACGTATGTATTTTCTACATGATATTTATACATTATATATATAACTTATAACTAGTTGGCTAATAACAAATACATTAACTGACTTTTTCGATACAAATTGGCAATCGCTAATGTAGTTGTCGACATGAATTAATGGCGTTCAAATACATTAACAGAGCTGTACAGATTAACCTCTCAGTTGTAGTTAGTTTACAACTACATTATTTCATGCCAATTCACAGAACCTCATTGTATAATGTTACCGTAATACTTATGTATTGCTGTGATCCTCTGAGGACCTGTTACATTGTTCCAGAACAGATATGACATTTTGTTTCCTGTATTGTTGGTTTTCAAAGGCAGCAGTTTCAGTGTAAATCTAAAGAGCAGTCCTTCAAGGACTAGACCCGCGTCTCTAATATTTTTCACATCTGTGGGCTTTCATTAGGTCAGGGTGGCCTGTAGCGTAGTGGTTAAGGTAAATGACTTGGACCCACACGGTCGGTGGTTCGATCCCCAGTGTAACTACGATAAGATCGGCACAGCCGTTGGGCCCTTGAGCAACCCTGCATTGCTCCAGGGGATGATTGTCTCCCACTTTGTCTAATCAACTGTACATCGCTCTGGATAAGAGCTTCTGCCAAATGCCATTAATGTAATGACAGTTCGGTTTTCCATGTATCTTTTTATTATTCCGAATGAAGAGTCACTGCCTATTCTTGGGATTATAAAATATTACACTACACATTATGTTGAGAAGTAATATTGGTAAAGTTGCACTGCGGAAAAGTAAATTGTAACTCACTGTTGCTACAACGAGTCTCTTAGGCGCGAGAACGGATATTGTTCTGGCCCTCTCGTCACTAATTTTGTTAGTTTTTAAACATTTGTGAGGTTTAAAAGATGGCAACCTGTATTGTATGAACCAAATGAGATTACACTGAAATATGGCATTGCTCTTTCTGTCTCTCCAGCACCCCCGAGAGAAAGACCTTGCCAAAATGTTAGGATTGGCAGTGTAATTTTTGTGTGAACTGAAAACAAATTATTTATTACTTCTGCTAACTTATTTTTTTTACCCTAGAAGCCTTTGCCTTGCTAAACTCATCTCTTCACAATGCATCTTGACTCCTATGACCTTGATATGCATTGTTTTTTACATCGCTTTGGAAAAAAAAGAAATGTAATTTAATGTAAATTCAAATATTCCCGTGATAAGAAAATGTCACGTGAACTCAATATTTTCACGGTAGTTTTTTTTTTTTTTCACAGACACAATTTTCATGTGAGAACAAAGCATGAGACTTGAAATAGCAAGTTTTTGTAAGGGTAGGCTATCAGTGAAGCTCAGTTTGATTTTGTTTTGACAATATTTTGCTATCATATTAACAATTTAATGCTAAAAGGACTGCAGGGTATTTAAGTTCATATGCTCCTACTCCTACTAATTGACCTGTGAGGCAACAGATGATTATATAGTAGATTGCTTAAATACCGGTATATATCATTGCACACTCAGAATTGTGTCGCTCTCATAGTATGTCACCAGTTTAGACATGCTCTGCGTTAGCCGTATTGTCTCATGTAAAGTTCTCCTACCGAGGCCAGAATAGTACCGTTCTGCAGTGAATAAGAACTCACAGGCTAAAAGGATAATATCCCGTACCATGGGAGAGCCCTGTCTCCTTTCAAACAGACCGAGCAGGATCTCCCTATTCTGCACAATCAAGTAAACCTCTTCACTCAAGGATCTTCCCCTCCGTGTCATTCACCTCCTCTTCCCTTGGCCATGAGAGGCTGGCCACCATCACTTATCTCAAACAGCTCTCTGTCACCCGTACCAGACAGACACTGGTTCATATTCTAAGATGTAAATGTACAGTGGCATACAGACACAATCAGGCAGGTGAACAACATGGAGAGACACATATTTCAGAGAGCTCATAAATGGCCTATATTGTACGCATTGTGAATGCCGTAAACAAAATGATTAAATTAAAAAAGATATATTTTGTAAATTTTTTAATGTATTTTTATTGTCAGTGCTCTACATATTAGTTGACTGTATGTTTTAATTATAAACTCGGCACACATGCAAAGGACTGCGCTTCTCCCTCAATGTGTCCTATCCGACTGTAAATAAAGACTGATGATGGTAACATGAATACACATAGCCGACAAACAGACATGACTCACACACACCCTCTGACAAATACACACACACACACACACACCCACACACACACACACACTCTCTCTGTCTCCCTCTCTCTCTCACACGCACACACACATGCACACTCTGTCTCTCTCTCACACACACACACACACACACTCTGTCTCTCTCTCACGCACACACACACACACACACACACTCTCTGTCTCCCTCTCTCTCTCACACGCACACACACATGCACACACTCTGTCTCTCTCTCTCACACACACACACACACACACACACTCTGTCTCTCTCTCACGCACACACACACACACACACACACACACACACTCTGTCTCTCTCTCACGCACACACACACACACACACACACACGTTTTACTGTCTCAATTATTACAGCCCCAGGCAGCCATTGCAGGCCCCAGGAAAGGCATTTCCGCTGAAATGACAGGATCTTGTAAGGAAAGAAAAACAAAAGGGGAAAAAAATAATTCTGCCAAAAAAATATAAGGAAAGCCATCCCAGTCTCAGAAGCTAACCTGTTTTAGCTTGCCCAGGGAACACTGCGCTCATTTCCATCACAGTCTGTATCCTGGTGTCCATTGGGCCTTTCCAATGTAAAACAAAAGATCGGAGCTGGTCTGAACTGGTTAGCCAGCTAATCCATGTCGAGCTAGGACCTGGTCTGAACTGGTTAACCAGCTAATTCATGTCGAGCTCGGGCCTGGTCTGAACTGGTTAACCAGCTAATTCATGTCGAGCTGGGGCCTGGTCTGAACTGGTTAACCAGCTAAATCATGCTGAGCGGGTCAACCAGCTACCAGCTGTTTCAAAACATACATTTTGTTTAGCAGACGCTTATCCAAAGAGACATACGAAACCGTGCATATGATGGTCATACAGCAAACAACCAAACATGCCAGACAAGGTATAATTCATGTAGGACTGGTTGTTAGACCATGAACATACTGTATGTCCAGTACAAAAGGTAGATAGGCCAAGTCTGTAACTACCAAGACAAAACATAGCTTTAGCTGTTTTCTTTTTTGGTTGTTATTATCCAACGTTGTTCTGTAGTATTCTAGAAATGAGTGTGGATGTGCCGATGTTACTGTATGTCGTCTTGTATTTGCAGTATATATTGCAAATACTACAGATTTTTATAACAGTTAATCTTGTTTTTCTAAACCTTCACCTTATACCATGCTGTTAGCTTCTGATTGTAACATTCCTGAAAGGTCTTCATTGCATTTCTCTGCGTGATTCACTTGACTTCAAGCTGTGCAGTGTGTTTAATCTAGAGATGGAAATGGGAAAGAGACAAGGAGGACAACTGCAGAGTCAGACTCCACTCTGTAGGAGGCAGGACCAAGCATGCCCTTTGCTAATTAGAGAAGTTTGAACACTGAAATATTGACAGCCTCCATGCAAGATTCTATTTTAATTGGAGAAGAAAAGTTGTTTTTGGAGTATGAAAAATACGGACCATTAAATTGGTTTGCCTCTTATGTCAAAACCTGCAAATTTTATCCGCTCAAAGTCTAGCTCGGAATTATACAGTCTCGGTTGCAAAATGTCACTTTTTCATATTTATAATCCTGTACTTAACAAATTTATGTTAATATTATGCTTTATTATGGTTTTACATAACACTTCCCATTATTGTCAAACTCTTACATAATAAGGCTTAAGTAGTACATCTGTAGGAACTTACATTCAATACCAAAAATGAAAGTCTAAGCACATTAGAGTTGCTGTAAACTGAACCAAAGTGTAAATGTCATTCTTAGGTCAGGTCACTGAGACATCTGCTGCAGCTATGTTTTCAGCACTTTCAGTGGAATGAATTCAAAACAGAAATGAATATATTCATTTCTACAAGCCCACATGTTTGTGTAGTGATGCATAGGCATAGCGTCAGTTGCAGTGACTAAGCACCTCTCTCCTGCCAGATTTGTCAAAACATAACATATTAAACAGAGAGGTGGCAAGTGCAAACTAAGGGAAATATTTTACACAGACACACATACCCAGTGAGCACTTTATTAGTTGTACACCTGTACACCTTTGTACTTGCTTGTTCATGCAAATATTTTAATCAGCCAATCATGTGGAAGCAACTAAATGCATAAATGCTTGCAGACATGGTCAAGAGGTTCAGATGTTTTTCAGACCAAAGGTGAGAATGGGGAAGAAATGTGATATTTGACCATGGAATGATTATTGGTACCAGACAGGGTGGTTTGAGTATCTCAGAATCTCCTGGGATTTTCATGCACAACAGTCTCTAGAGCTTACTGCGAAAAACAAAAAACCTCCAGTGAGTAGTAGTTCTGCAGCTAAAAACACCTTCATAGAGATCAGAGGAGAACAGCCAGACAGGAAGGTAACAGTAACACAAATAACCACGCACTACAACAGTGGTATGCAGAAGAGCATCTCTGAACACACAACACGAAGCAGCAGCAGAAGACCAATAAGTCTAAGAAATAAGTCTAAAACGCCTAATACAGTGCCTGCAGAGTATACATGTACCTCACTTCATATGATTCATACGTACAATGTAGAATAATGGTCAGATATGGAAAATATGTCCCCGGTAGTGGACCGTGCCTTCTCCCTAGTGCGTGTGAAGACAGAGAGTTTAGAGCTGATAATGCTCTTTGAGAGTGCTCGGAGGCCCCACTTTAAATCTGTCTGTGTGCCCAGTTCATTTGGGATTTACTCAAGCGCACCAGCTGCATACCAGCGTGCAGAGCCATGGAGGAACACCGTTGGGGTGGGGTGAGGTGGTGTTTGGTGGGCAGATTTGAGAGGTGCCCGGTCAGCCGGCCAAACTCTGGACTGCGCCTCGCCCCACACCTGCGGCAGCTCAGCTCTCGAGAGACGCAGCTGCTCCGGGAGGTGATTCTGGGAAAACTGCTGAGTCAAGGATGGAGCCAGAACTTCTGACAGCCAATGAGAGCGAGGGAAAAGTTGGGGTTCCGCCCACACCCTTATGGCTGGAGTTATGGGAGTGGATTGTGAATTTATCGTAGATTTGTTGCCAGACAGCCGGCCTGTTTGTTCCAGGCAACAGCCCAGCACAAATGGAGATAGTAAAACAGATTTTGTCTAGAGGCTATAAAGCAATGCATGTATGTGTGTGTGTGTGTGTGTATGTGTGTGTGTGTGTGTGATTGTCCCTGTGAATACATGTCTGTATGATGATTAATTAGCACATGCTAATTCAAACCTTTCAGAGCATTTCACTCAAGCACACCTCTTTTTCCTCTACACATCTGAAATATGAAACATAATCATCATTCAATCATAATCCTAAATACTGATAGATATACAACATTTTCAGGGTTAATCTGTAGGAAATATGAAACGTTGGCACCCGTGTCTTCAGGGAATGGCCCTTTGTGTTGCAGCAGAAGCAGAGTACTGTGAGACTGGCGGACATTTTGTATATTCAGTGTCCCGTTACCTTAGCTGATCAGCTTGGTCAGATGTCCTTGTGCGGTGGCACGCTCCAGGGGATTGTGGGAATGATTAAACCAGAAACTTCCCATTGCCAAACCACTTGCCAAAAATATAAATATCCATAAATAATTCACAGCAGCATTACTTGACTGTATTTGATGACACTGTTATCCTGCAGTTTGAAGGTTTAGTTAGATTGAGGTGTGATTGAAACTGCCTCCATCCCGCAAGATTGGTTAGATTGAGGTGTGATTGAAAACCCCTCCAGCTAGCAAGATTGTTTAGATTGAGGTGTGATTGAACAAACCCCCCGAAACGCGCGCACACACACTCACACTCACACACGCTCAGCCTGTAGGGTTTTTTTTTCTTCAGGAGTTGCATTTGGGCTTGTTTGCAGTCCCCTGGCGCAGAAACACTCTCACGCTCCAGTGGGCCTGAAATGACTGTGTTGAATCAGGTGTGTTGAATCTGCCCGTCTCTCCTCTGGTTACGCAGCGAAAGACCGAAATCCTGATAGCGGGCGCATACGGACAAGGAGGGCAGCCATCTTCACCACTCGCCACGGTTTGTGATGTCCGTCTCTCCGAACACGCGCGCGAGTGTCTATCTTTTCATTCCACATTTTACCAATCATATGTGTTTGTATACACTGTACATGGTTCATGTACAGATACAGCATATACACATACTGTTATACATTAATGCTATGTGGCATATACTGCATTTTAAATACATCCGTTACTGCCACTTCGATGTCTGTAAATGCATTCATACTGTATTATAGAATTAATTTATTTCATGCATATATTTTAAATAATATTTTAAATATATAAAGTAATATGTAATATATAAGCATGCCGTCTGCACTGAATTACACATACCAAAAAGGAACAGGGCGTTCCATGTGAGTCCCAGGCACTCCAGAGTGCTCCCACCCCACAAACCCCACCCCCCACCCCCACTTCCCCCAAATCTGATTTGTCACAATATTTGAAAAGGCCTCTTTTGCTGTACCACCATGCCACATTATCAAAGAACAATGCGGTCCTCCGAGGATGTACAGCTCAGCTGAAGGATCTCAAAGAATCAGTCATTTTAATATTTATTGAAATCTTATCTACCGCTGCATAAATCGGGTTCAGAAACTTAGCAACTGGCTCCTTGTGTGCGACACGTCTTCGAGTATTCGTTTATTCCCTCCCTGTTTTCATTCATTTCTGTTCTGGGGACTGTCACTCCGTCGTAGCTCCCCGAGGGGGAGGGAGGAAAGTCCATCATTCTGTAATAACTGCCTTCAAAACAGTTTTGATTTAAATTGGAGCCAGGCTGGGTACAGTATGCTATAAGTGAGAGCAGATACAACCGTTGCAGAACTGTAACGCAGAACACAAAGTTTAACAATATTATGCGCAGAAGGCGTGCACAATGGTGCCTTGTTCTGTCTCCAACTACTGCATGTGTTTCTCTGACTTTTCACTTCCATAAAAAGAGAACTTTACTTTACATGACAGTCATTTATCCAGAGCGACGTGCAATAACGTACGATAGAACGTGCAAATCAGAACCAGGGACAAGTGCCTTGAAGACCCTAGAGGAAAGTACAGTTCCAAGGATGCAAGCCATAACAGGCAGCCAGTGGAGGTCGGTGGGCAGGGGGGGTGACGTAGGAGTGTCTGGGGGACGTAAGAGTGTCTGGGGACGTTGAATACCTGACGAGGCGCGACGTTCTGGATCAATTGCAGGGGTCGGACGGCGGATGCCGGAAGGCCAGCCAGCAGAGAATTGCAGTAGGCCAGATGGGACAGGGCCACTACTTGGTTAGTTGAGTAGGCAGGGAGGAAGGGATGAATTTAAAACTTTGGTGCTTGCGTACCAGGCAGTTAAGGGATCAGCCCCTGTGAATATTCAATCACTTATCAAGACGTATACACCAGCAAGACCCCTCCGTTGTGCCTGGCACCTCCCCCTTGGCGCACCTGCACTTCTCAGTCACGACTGCTGTCTGTTCTGGCCCCACGGTGATGGAATGACCTTCCTGTGGATGTCAGACCACTTCCTCTGACCTCTTTCAAACGCAGACTGAAGACTCATCCTGTCAGGCTGTACCTTTCCCTCCCTACCTCACCACCATGATTAGCCTTGTATATGCCATAGATTAGAATGGCACTTATATATAGTTATATATAGATATTGTTGTATTGTATGAGATATTGCATTGTTGTACTCAGGGTATTCTAGCTGCCAACCGTGGTACGCTAGTTCGTAAGCTGATGTATTCTTCAAGGGTTCCAATTGTATCTGTATGATCACGCTAGGACTCGGAACCACACTGTCCTCTTCACACTTGTTCCTGTGATTCTCTTTGTTGTACGTCGCTCTGGATAAGAGCGTCCACTAAATGCTTTGTAATGTAATGTAAGGAAGAACCTGCAGTTCTCCGTCACCACTCCAAGGTGCCTTGCACTGGGGGATGAGGTCAGCGTGGTGTCCCCTGGTGAAACGGAAAGGAGAGAAAGACTTGGGCATCATCAGCATAATAGTGCTATGACATGCCGTGAGCAGAGATAACAGGCCCAACGGATCTGGTGCAGATGGAGAAGAAGAGAGGACTGAGGACTGAGCCCTGTGGAACTCCTGTAAGAAGGGGACGAGGGGTTGATACTTTACCAGCCCAGGTAGCCTGAGAGGACCGGCCAGAGGGACAGGACTTAATCCAGTCCAGGGCTTGCCGCAGATCCCTTTAGCTGCCAGGGAGGATAGGACGGTGGAGTGGTCAGGACAGAGGAGAGGGAGGCTGCTTGTGCAGCCTGAAGGCATTCATTGACGGAGAGGAGTGCGGTCTTTGACGAGGGGCCAGGTCTGAAGCCGGACTGGTGGGTGGTCCAGCAGGTTATTCTGTGAAATTTTTTTTAAATGTTCCGCTAGGAGTGAGCCAGCGTTAGCATTTGAGGTCACCTCTTTATGGCATGATCTCTTGAACAGACTCTGCAAGGAGCTTTAACACTTCATTGTTGGTCTAATTTTAAATTGCGACCATGGAACTGAGGGATACACTTTTTTACGCACAATAAAAATACTAATCCTGGAGGGATAGCTGGCTTTATTGCAATAAAATCCTAAAAATGTGGTTTGACCTTGGCTGAAATGTCATTACCGGGCCACACTGGCAACACTACTGACCCAAGAAACCAATGTGTCGCAGTTTGTGTCTGCTTAGCAGGTGTCCACATCCATTCAGACAGTGCAGGTTGTTGTGTAAGCAGTTCTGCCTCACTCAATAGTGAAATGGTGCTCTTGCAAGCTCCCTCCCACATCCAAATCCAATACCAAAAACAAAAAGTTATCTTTCATTGCCTTGTAGATGTCAGGCATTGCTGCAGTCATTCACCTGTGATGACTGTGCATCCATTCCCAAACAAGCCTCTGTCGGGTACAGAAAAACTTGCGTAGCGCACCTCTCGTAAATAAGAGGGCATGAGTGCACCTCATAAATAAATCCCATTGTTGACTGACTTTTTATTTAGTGGAAGCCATTTTGAAGCCATTGTGGTAGAGGACCACAGATGGGTCGACTGTATGTTACAGACACTCTGGATGGCTCTCTGGAAAAATCACCAGCATTTTATTTCACAATAATTATTTCATGAATGTATTAAACTGAAACTCACTTTCTTTCTTTTTTTAATCACATTTAGCTGAAACTCCAGCTATCAAACTCAAAAAACAAAAATGCCAAATCTTTCTGCTGAGATGTGTTCAGTTTAGAAATGCTTTCCACATCCGTGTTTTTTTTTGTTTGTTTGTTTTTGTTCTGTTGTTGTATTCATAGACGTGCTGATTGTGTTTAAACATTTAACATATGAATGCTAGAGCATACACATTAGGCATATTCACTGAGTCCTTTTCTCTGTAAGAAAAATAACATAGTCTTGTTCCATTGTGACAAGGATTATCATTTCAAAACCGGACATTCTGGTCAAAAACCGGCCATCTGGCAAGCCTACCATCATCCCAGCTGAAACATGAGAGAAAGGGTCCTTGAGTTCCAGAAATGTCTGCAAGAGGTAGCCAATATTTGCAGGAGGGAGGCAGCGTTAGTGGGAGTGAGCCAGCGGGAGTGAGCCAGCATTAGTTAGCGGGAGTGAGCCAGCGGGAGTGAGCCAGCGGGAGTGAGCCAGCGTTAGTTAGCGGGACTGAGCCAGCATTAGTTAGCGGGAGTGAGCCGGCGTTAGTTAGTGGGAGTGAGCCAGCGTTAGTTAGCGGGAGTGAGCCAGCGTTGGTTAGCGGGAGTGAGCCAGCGTTAGTTAGCGGGAGTGAGCCAGCGTTAGTTAGCGGGAGTGAGCCAGCGTTAGTTAGCGGGAGTGAGTCAGCATTAGTTAGCGGGAGTGAGTCAGCATTAGTTAGTGGGAAGGGGCCAGCGCTAGCGGGAGTGAGCCAGCATTAGTTAGCGGGAGTGAGCCAGCGTTAGTTAGCGGGAGTGAGCCAGCGTTAGTTAGCGGGAGTGAGCCAGCATTAGTTAGTGGGAGTGAGCCAGCATTAGTTAGCGGGAGTGAGCCAGTGTTAGTTAGTGGGAAGGGGCCAGCGTTAGCGGGAGTGAGCCAGCGTTAGTGGGAGTGAGCCAGCGTTAGTTAGTGGGAGTGAGCCAGCGTTAGTTAGCGGGAGTGAGCCAGTGTTAGTTAGTGGGAAGGGGCCAGCGTTAGCGGGAGTGAGCCAGCGTTAGTGGGAGTGAGCCAGCGTTAGTTAGTGGGAGTGAGCCAGCGTTAGTTAGTGGGAGTGAGCCAGCGTTAGTTAGCGGGAGTGAGCCAGTGTTAGTTAGTGGGAAGGGGCCAGCGTTAGCGGGAGTGAGCCAGCGTTAGTGGGAGTGAGCCAGCGTTAGTTAGTGGGAGTGAGCCAGCGTTAGTTAGTGGGAGTGAGCCAGCGTTAGTTAGTGGGAGTGAGCCAGCGTTATTGGGAGTGAGCGTTGGTGGGAATGAGCCCAGTTGTGATGTACAGTAACTGATTGTGGAGGGAGCTTGATGGAACAGTTGCAGCTCATCAAAGTGCAATACTTCCATACCACAGGGACATGGTGACTTTGTCTACATAAGCCTAAATATTGGATGTTGTTTGTATTTTCGTAAAATATAACCACTTGTTCTCTGTCTCTCTCATATTCTCTCTCTGATTCTCTCTTTCCCTCCCCCCTTCCCTCTCAAACATAACTACTTCCAAGTCTAATCTGACATAGCCTTAAGCTGAGATATAAGACACTTATAACCAGCACTGCTTTAAAGTCTTTGAAAAAGATTAATGAGTCAGTGAGTGCTAATAGCATTGAATAGCGCCAGTAGAATACAAGGCTAAGCACAAGCCTTTAATGACCTACAGTGTCTTCATTAGTGGGGTGATGCTATGCGATGAAATGATGATTTTTCTCCTCTGCAAGCTCATTGAGGACATGACAGAAAAAAAAACATTATTTGTATTATCATTATCGTTTTCATTATCCTCTTGAATATATATTCAGGATTTGTGCCGGCAAGTATATTGTCAGATTTTTTTTTTATTACGAACAATTACTAAACCTTTTTTTTCAAAAAAGTTCTGTTGTACACTATAATCTAAAATACGACAGGGCATTTCTATGTTGTATAGTTTGAAAATATACTGTACTGTACTGTAGTACTGTATGTACCATATAATTTTCAAAATAATTATTATATATTTAGACATTCCTTCTTCCATTAGAATCCCATGAATACTATTACATGACATATTTATCTTATGTTTATTTTTTGGGGGGAAAAAGCAAACCAGAAAAATACATGTTTTCCCCTGCCTTCAAAACAAGCCTTTGAAGCCTATATTCTCACTAGTGTTGCATTTTCCATCATTAGTTCCTTCTATTGGCATTTTGCTGCGAAACGCTCCAACGGAAAGCTGAATGCTCTTCTCCTATTTATCTGCCTTTTTCCGGTTTGGATAAATGAGTTTTCCGCAGCTTCTCCTTTTCACCGGGGACTTGCTGAGGAATAGCGGTCATAGACGAGTCATTCTGTCACCGAGGGGTTTGCTTCTTTGTACGTTTTTTCAGTCACCGGTGTAGAATAGATAGAATCTGAAACTGCTTTAGCTTATTTTTCTCTTTTTTTTCTTTACAGATATAGATAAACATAAACACAGGCAACAAGGAAATAAACCATTTTTCCCGATTGTAGTCTTGCAAAAACGATTGATAAAACCAAAATTTGTAACTAGAAGCTATGAAGAAAGAACCTAGTCTTATTTTCCCTATATTTTCCTTCAATTTGGGTCACATCAGCCACATACATTTTTTTAAATTATTTGGTACAAATATTGCAGTCCCTGTAATTTTGGCAGCACTGTTTCTCACCAGGCTGATTCTGAGGCCTGTCTCTGGTCTTCTGACTGCTCCATCTCTGCATAATCTTGGAGAAAAGAAACCGTGATTCCTGGCTTCAGCTGGTAGGGTAGTGCAGTGGATGAGTATTTGGACTTGCAGCACAGATCTTGCAGGTCTTAAGCACCACCATTGCACTATTGAGCATGCCAGAACTGCTTACCCGACAACCTGCACTGTCTGAATGGATCTGGACAGCTGCTAAGAACGCACAAACTGCGATGCAGTGGTTTCTAGGGTCAGTCCTGTTGCCTGCGTGGCCCGGTAAGAACATTTCAGCCAAGGTCAAGCCACAGAGGAGTTTATTGGAGCAATAAAGCCAGCTATCCCTCCGGGGTACTTTCGTACTTTTGTTCTGGCTAAGCGATAATGGGAATGGGATCGGTCTGCCATTATTGCAAGGGGACATAAAAAATGTTGCCTTATCTCAAGATGATTATTTTCAGGCCAACGGGGGGGGCACGCCATTACCCACTTCTGTATTGCCATTAATGTCGTGTACGTACGGGCGAGAGAACCGCGCTAATGACCAGAGGAAACCCCAGAGTGGGATCTTCAGTGAGGTAAACTTCACCTCACCTGTGACGATAAATATCCTGCTGTATAAATGTATAAAACGCTAGCTTTATTATCTGTCCCGGAGTAAGGCTTTTCACCAGCCAAATTAATTACTGTGTAGTATAATGCATGGTCTACAGAAAGAAGGGGGCCCGTCTCCGACCCATCAGCACAAATCTGCGGGCGTTATTCACCGCCAACCTCCACTGGTTAGTTTGCGGGAGCGCGATTTTCGGGTCCGATCACAGCCGTAGCCGTAACGGCACGCGAGATGTGGTCTGGTGTCAGGTCTGTGGGTGCAGACGGTGGGGGGGGGGTTCATACAGTGCAGAGGGGCAGACCGCCGTTCTCTCTCATACCCGCGCAACACTCCGCCATTTAGTCTGCTCTGCCTCCAGGCTGAGGATGCCAGATTTGGGATTTGTCATCCGCAGCTGGAAGCTTAATCGATGGCAGACCCCACGGGGGGAATGGGCTCGCTATTGGTATCGGAACACTTTGAGGATGGCGGGGGGGGGGGGGGGGGGTAGCTATTGGAACGGATTGCAAACCAGAGGGTGGTTGGGATGATGAGAATTCATTACAAACTCACAGTACATTTTTTCAATCACTTACTCAGACGGGACATTGTTGTTCGGTCGGGACCACAAACTGGGCCTGTGCAAATAAATTGACAACCGGTCGCATACCAGGCATTAACATAGCAACACCGAGCCTTGATGGCAGAATTCTTCTGGCCTTCTTCTTCAGAGGGTACTGAGATACTCCTGTGGACTGGGGAACAGACGGACTATGAGCTGGCAGACTGTGTTTGTGTCTTCCTTGTGTGAGCGCGAGTGAGAAACAAAAATCTTTACGGTGGATCAAAATATCACCCAGAAGTCCCAGAAAAAGCAAGAATAATTGCAGAATCAAAGCACTGTGACAGACCGTTCTGGTCACCTCTAATTATAATAAGTGAACTTAGCAGTCCAAAATACAAATGACATTTTTTAAGCTGTTGAAATGTCAAATAAAAGTCAAACCGCAGAACCCAACAAACCAAAGCAGTAAAGTGGTTTGACCCGTGCTGCAAATGTTAGAAAGCTATCTAACCGAACACACCTAGATTGATGCCTTGCTTCCTGTGCGACTAAAGTTATCATCTCTCACAACAAGTAGTGGGAGTCTAATTGGTGTAATCCACACAGATCTAAATTGAGACACGTGGAAATGTCATTTTTTTTAAAGCACTCAACCCAAAATCGTCTCTGTTGAAAACGAAAAAAGATGAGGAGTGGTGAAAAGGGCGGCCGTAATCCCTTCGAGGCCTCCATTACTGTTCAGGAAGTACATGGGAAATTGCAAGTCCTGCAGCACAGGAAAGACTGTGGTCTCAATGGCATCCCGAATGCAGAAATACATCCCAGCCGGATTCCAAGGGGCCGTATTAAAATGGTTTAGCCTACAGTAGTTAAGTGGGGTTAAAATCGTCCGACATCCGGTCTGAAATTAACTCGAAATTCAAAGGACGCAGAGCGTGTTTGCTAATGAAAGCAATCCAGGTTGAAATCCCTCACAGAATTAGTTTGAATTGTTTTGATCAGTTATTTGACCTACATAACAGCCAAGTGGTTGGGTCCACTCGCTGATGGAGATTTTGCTAAATAGGGCGGACACCCAACGGAAATCTTTCAGCGGGTCTGTAAAAATATCCTACGGGTGTGAAAGAATACTTCTAACAATGCGCGCTGGACAGAATTAGGTCAACATTCATTATTAGTCAAAATTCCGCAGTGTGGTAAAGATTTAGAAGCGTCTAAAAGACTGCGACTCCACTTCTAGCTTCAAAAGGCCCAGCAGTGTCACACACTGGACCCACAGAAGTGCTCCGGTGTTAAAACGTAAATCTATGAGAATGTGAGCAGCAGCGATCAGCGCACTGGATGGATGAATGCATGCAGTAGGCTCAGCACATTAGCATGTTAGCATGTTAGAACATAAATCTATGAGAATGTCAGCGGCAGCGATCAGCGCACTGGATGGATGAATGCATGCAGTAGGCTTAGCACGTTAGCATGTTAGCATGTTAGAACATAAATCAATGGTATCGAACAGTATCTGTGAGATCACGGAATGGCATGGGCCAGTTCACGGCAAAAAAATGTCTGACTTCAGTGTTTTAGTGTTGTGATGAAACAAAAACGTATTTATTTCTCTCAAATAGAAAACATTAGCTTGTTTTAAGTTACTTGCACTTGTTATAGCTGTTATAGTTGCCTGAGGAGGAGTTACAAAGTACTAATTGACAGGGCTCCAAAACTTTTGCAAAGGGCCTTTTTTCTTTTTTATTATTTTGAAACTGTAAAAAATAAAAATAAAAAGTAATCTTTCTTTAAAATTTGAAGAAATATGTAATGTTTAACATTAGCTTCTGTTCACTTTGCTATTAATTAGAAAAGGCTTTTTGACCAAGGGTGCCCACATTTTTTCACACTACTGTAGGTAGTAAGGCGGTATTGGTTAAAACAACCAATTTTGTGATAAGAGAGCAGAATGCTACTAAAAAGTGTAACTTGGATAGGAATATGGGTTATCTGGTCTTATAAAACTCCACGATTGATATTATAATTATACATTTTATTCAACTGGATAAAGACCCCCTGATATGCACCATGTCATGTGTGAAGGTGCCCTGAATAAGAATACATGTAAAATAATACATTAGAACTGGAGAAAAGATGTAAAAATATGCAGAAAAAAAAGAATGAAAGACTAATGGACAAACGTGTGCAGCTGACACACTCAAACGCCTTTAGAAAGAAACTGACTCCTAGTTTTAAAAGCAAAGGCAGCCTTCCTTTAAATGAGTACAAAGAAGAGTCTTAAATCCACCCTTTCTTCGTAAGGGCTTAATGTTGGTTGGCAGGCTATTGCAATTGCGAGGAGCCTTATAGCTAAACCCGTTTTACCAAGGTTATGAGACTCTAGATACAATACAGGCGCACTGTCTAAAAGAATGAGGTGGATTTTGTGCAGTTAGCGGTAAGCTCGACTGGGATAATTCAAGTAGAAACTTGCGAATGCAACTTTTGTATATTTGGGAGAGAGCCAATTAAGTTGCTCCTACACTGTACAGTGATGTTCTCAATAATGACACACAAGAATAAACCTGCTGAGGTTATTGTAGGTAACACCTAATTTATGCAACCACATCTCTGTGCCAGTTATAGAAACAGTAGCTTCTCTGTAATCAAAGTCAGACAATATCGTCGCAGTCGGGATCCAAGTTCCTTCCTTATTTCCCAGTTCACAGATCTGTAAAATACAGAATACTGTTCAACTGACATCTGCATGCAGAGACAGATTAGATTAGACCTTCTCCTTTCAAAGTCTAACAGTCTGTGTGTTGTACAAAACATTGTTATTTCCTTTTGCACTTCTGAGTTGCATGGCATTATGTACATAAAGGTGGCGCAGAATAGATGCACTATATGATCACGATATAAGTTGCTCTAACTCCAGATGGAGCTTAGGCTAAATCTCTAAACCTTGGGCTCATCACAAAAAGCATAAGGATAGCTCCAATAAATGCAAATTACCAAATCTAATTATTACACAACACAAATATAAGACATCAGCTATAGGATGATTAAGTCAACTGCATACCTGTAGCATAGGCCTGAATTCAATCAACAAGTGTACTCAACTTTTGAGAATAAATTTAAATTCTTAATTTCCCCCTCTGAAAAAACTGTTTGGTGATTCAAGTTCTGCCAGTACGTTTGAGTGCTACCAGGCCCTGAAAGACGCGGTGGCGGATATCCTGGGAACTGGGAAACATCTTGACAAAGTGCAGGCTGTCTGACCATAAGGCTGACTATGTTATCTTAAAGGGAAAGGCGTCGCACCCATTGTCAACAAAGGGAAGTTGAGACAGGGCTGCACTTTCTCCCAATCTCTGACAGACAGCCACGCGAGGGAGGGGAAGACCTTTCTATCCAATCGCTCCGTTCGTTTCACATTTCCTACATTTTGGATAAATGGAATGAAAAACTGACCCCAAAAACCCTGTCCTTCTGGGTGAGCGACATTTTGTTCTCGCTGAATAACAAAATGAGTCATAGACAGGGGGACAATGGCCAACAAGATAAGAACCCTTTTTTTCCTGTGTGTGTGTGTGTGTCCGTGTGTGTGTGTGTCCGTGTATGTGTGTGCGTGCGTGTGTGTGTGTGTGCGTGTGTGTCCGTGTGTGTGTGTTTGTGCGTGTGTGTGTGTGTGTCCGTGTGTGTGTGCGTGTGTGTGTCCGTGTGTGTGTGCGTGTGTGTGTCCGTGTGCGTGTGTGTGTCCGTGTGTGTGCGTGTGTGTGTGTTTGTGTGCGTGTGTGCGTGCGCGCGCATACAGTACGTGCTTGATTGTGTTTGTGTGCGGATTTCTGCGTGTGTTTACAACCCACAAGTTATTTACAAGTTATACCAAACAGTGGTGCTGAATATCATCGTGTCTTCCAGCACAGAACACACAGGATCAGGTCACTGCTCATACGACACGCATACAGCACGTGCACGCCGTGCCCCTGTCACCGAGCCGAGGGAGGAGAGAAAGGGGAGAAAACGGTTAGCGTGAGTGACTTTATTTTGTCGATTGCGGCTACAGTGTCTCCATAAAGCACAGACTCGGTGGTTATTTACACAGAGTGAGATAAAGCGAGATGCAGTCCATTATAACTCAAGCGCATTGAGTATTTCTCTACTGCGGGAGACACACAGCAGGGGGGCCCGGTCCAACCCAATCGCAGGCTCATTGACTCCCCTCGCCGGCCAATCAGGGAGGCCTCTTTAACCCTTTGAAGAGTGGGCTTGGCGAATTCATTTTCTGGGGCTTACTCCCATTTTATTTGCGCAGAGTGAATGTTAGCAATATTAGCTGTCCCTGCTGACCATTAACGGGATGGCCAAATCTTCAAATTTGTCCAACTCTCATTCACTCCCATTCATTTTTGTGAACGTGCTCACTTAAAGGATAATAGCTTGATAAATAGGAGTATTAATGTCAAATTGTATCCGTTTTCTTTAACGTGTCATGCATTACTGTCATTTTTTTACGAAGAGATGTAGATATTCTTCAGCAGTATGGCACATTCATATGGGCATGTGAAATGACCAAACTATGCCTTCCTGTGTTTTTATCTGAAAATAGTTATTCCATTCATAGCTAACCTAAACACGAAACAGCTTACAGTACGGGCTCAGAAAACCACAGACAGATGTAAGTACTCTCTTTTATCAAGCTATTATCCCCCGTAGGAAGCGCGTACTTTGAAACTATTCGTTTCAGCAAGGTCACAAAAATGAATGGGAGTGAATGGGAGCGTTTGTGGCGAACCGTAGGCAGGGACCGCTGATGTAGCCAATGGTCAATCTACATAAGAAAATGGGGTAAGCTCCACAGCTTTACTGGTGTTATTCCAAAGTGGCACATCCCTTTAAAGGGTTAAAAAGTGTTGGCTTCTGAGAAGAAACCGGACAGGGAGTGTGTTCCTCTGACTCAGTGTTAGGGGGAAATGTGCGGACATAACCTGAAGCTCTGTGGGGCCCAGACACACACTGCATATCTGGGCACAATCCATCAGGACTTTATAGGAGCCATCAAATATGATCACCAAAGACAAAATCCTCACCTCTCAAATGGACAGCCTTCCGTCATGGGGCACTTGATTTTGCTGGAGATATATTAGATTAGCTGAAGATGTACTGTCTGGTAGTCGGAGAGTTGCCGGTTCAGTCCCCCACCCTGGGTGTGCAAAGTGTCCCTGAGCATGGCGTCTAACCCCCGATTGCTACTGGAAGCTGGTTGGTGCCTTGCATGGCAGCCTATCCCCATTGGTGTGTGAGTGTGGTATGTCTGTGGATGGGTGAATGAGAGGCATTGATTGTAAAGCGCTATATACAGTAAATGCAGTCCATTTACATATGCCAAGTCATCCTACAAACTAAATGTTCATGGTAAACACAGCATTTAATTCAATGCATATGAATTTGTTGGGTTTTTCGTTTTTTTAACCTTTATTTCAGTGACAGAAAATGGGAGTCAAATGCACTCCCACACAGTCGCTTAGAGAATGTCGATGAAGCCAGGGGCGTGTATTAGCTGGAAAGTATGATTTGGAAGTCAGCCAATCCTCACGTATACTCACACACACACACACACACACACATACACGGATATGTGTGTGGGAATGAAGAGACATCAAAGTCTGCTGTAATTACACATTCCCCGCTTATAATACAGCCCCAAAACAGAAAAATGATTTATAAAACTTTATTAAAAGGCAAAGTTGGGAAGAACGGGAGTTATTCTACCAATTTAAAAAAGCTTTTGCAATAACTAGGCAGACATAAAGGGAAATGACAGAAGTAATGTCATGAGAAGCTAGGGGGCTGGACTTGTATTTTAGTGTAAATGTATCCATTTTAGTGAAAAATATGTTGTTGCGTGAATTTCACCGTGTATCAGCGGTATGGGGATCCTCTAGTTTTTGGTTTCCCATATCTTAATGATGTCATCGGAAGCACTGATTGGATGGGAAACTCCTCATCAGAGGCACTGATTGGATGGGAAATTCCTCATCGGCAGCTGGTTGGATGGTAGCAAGGCAGCTGTGAAAAAGTCAGGGGCACATTCAATTGGAAACGTTATGCTACTGTTTTAGGGTTGAATGATGCCTTTCCTGCCGACGTAGGCCTATACTTTAAAGTCCGGAGAACATACATAATGGCGCTGTCAGACACTATAGCAGCAAAGTGTACCTACGTCAGCCAGTCCTCTTGCGGTTCGCAACAGGATGTTAAACGTGCCACCATTTTGCCACGTTTCCTTGGAGCTGAATGTGTCCCAGGACTGTGAGCCAATTGCCAGCCTTGGCCTTTAACTGCCACAATTTCACATAGACTTAGGAAAAACTAAAATAAAAAGATTTGACATCTATTCTGTCTTTTTTGTTGTTGTATTGTTGTTGTTGTTGTTGTTGTTCCCCCTGCCTCTCCCCTGTAAATTGTGTTGAGGAAAATGTACATTTTGTACATATATTGAGCTTTTCATTTTAATGGAATGGCGTGGGGGGTTGCCTGGCAGATATGTTGTGTCACACGGACGGAGAATGTTATGCTTTGAGCCTTCTGAGTCACGGCGCGCTGGATTTGGATGATGTGTACCACCATGATATGTCTGTTTTCCTTGTTTGTTGTCGGCGCACAGAAATGAAATAAATATCCTTCTATTGAAACTATTGCCTGCGTAGGGGTATACAACGGTCGCAATACTTGTAATAAGTAAGAATGATATTGGTTTTACTCTTGATATTGGTTCCCCAGCTCGATTTCTCCCCGATCCTATTCCACCCCCCAATTCTGTCACTGTTCAGCACTGGTTAAAGCTTGAGTGCAGTTCAACTCCAGCGTACCACGGAAGGTAAAGTCGCTGTTGTCCCTGACAGCTTGATTGCATTCTGGTACTGTAGTTTTATTGTCCTTTACTACGGCAGGAAAAGTACACGCCGTGATGGTACCACGCTATCCACGGCGACCGGGGTCTTATCGCGACGTAATTTCATTGTCAGGATGATGAATGGCTATTTACTTGTATTTATTTCAGCCCAAGTCCAGATGCAGTGAAACTGTCTGACTGCTGTTCTGTTTCCAACTCTCACTGCAGCTCACATAAAAACCCATTGTGCTCATCTTCAATCACGTTAACGGGAAATCTATAAGCAATAGCGTTTTCACCACTCCCGGGAAAAGAGCTTTATGCTGCAGAACGGAAAAACAGCACAAAAGGCCATTCCGGTTTGTAATCTTTTAGCCCGGTAGCGACTCAATCCTCTGTCAGGTTAGCCCTGAAAGAGGATTCTCGTCAGTTTTAATGACAGGGAGATGTACTGTTTTTCGTTGAAATTGCACTTAAAATGCATCGAGACTTTGAACTTGTCTGCGTTGTTAATGAAAGTGGAGCGTCCTTTAAAAAGCCTCTTGGAGAAATCTCCCTTGTATGGGCGCCCTCGACCTCAAAAACACTTTGTTCTTCGTACCCAGGACCCTAACCGGTACAAAATGGGATTAATGGACAAAGCGTGTTTGGCGGGCGGCCATTACTAAGTAGGAGAGCGAGGCGTCGGGCTTCCGGATGCGGGTGACTCATCGTGCGAGAGGCGTCCTGTTTTCCGTACGTGGGACAGTCGCCTTTCACTTCAGGTATCGCCCTTTCACACACCTCCCTCTCCCTCTCCCTCCCTCTGTCGTCCCACCTCTTTCCTCTCCATCTCTCTCTGGTTCTATTTCTGTTTGCATCTTCCCCCCCTGTTTCTCTCTCACCTCCTCCTTTTCTTCTCTCTCTCCCCCTCTCTCTCTCTCTCTCTTTCTCTCCCTCTCTCTCCGCCGCGCTCCACTTCCAGCTCAATCACTCCTGCAGAAATGAGGATGCAGATATGAAATATTGATGGCGCGGGAGGGCGCGTGGGCCGGAGAGTTTCCCCGGCGCTGAGGCGCTGCGGCGCCTTTTATTTTTCATCGTGATGGAGGAGAGGCGGTGAGGAGCTCCCCCGCTCCGTCCGGACCACTTTCCGGGGCTAATGTACGCGCTAATTCAAGCGTGGCGGGGCCAAATTCGTCCAAGTTTGTCCAAATTCCACAACCGTCGTCAGCCATTTTCCCCCCGCCCCACGCGCTTCGGTCCGACTGCGACCCGCAGACATCGATCGATATCCTCGCCCCGCGTGGAGAAATAAATAAAAGGCTTTCCCGTGCTCTCCCCCCCCCCCCCCCCCCCCCATTGTTTGTGCACTCTTAACGCCCTGCGATATTGCCGGTGAGATGATTCATTCTGCCGAGTCAGCGCTAACTGCCGTCCCTCGGGGCTGTGTTTCAGGCAATGTTTCTGGGGCTGAAAGGACTTGAAGGAGCGATGTTTCTGTCATGTCGGGGAGACGGCGGTTACTAACGGAAAATGGGCCGGGTGGCAGTCTCCCATTTGCAGGCACTTAGAGCCGGATCCTGTCGTCACAATGCGCATCCTCTGTAGCTTAAAACATAAGAGAAAACGCGCTTAAGATGATCTATTTCTGGATCGCATTCAGCTTTCCAGTGTACTAAACCGTGAGGAACAATTAAATGTTTTGGGGGTTTTTTTACCTTCCCCTGTACAAAAGAAAAATGTGTATTTACAGAAACCTAAAAATCATTTACTTAACACTTAAGTGAGACCCAAATGTACACAAAAGAAGATGAAATGTTTAACCGTTGGGTCCCACTTTACGTTAAGTTGGCTTGAATGATTACACATCCTGTATGTTATAATTATTTTTTATGGTTTCTGTAAGTACACACAAAATCTGAATGTGTAAGAATACTGCAGTTTGTGTGGGTCTCTTTCAGATGCCCATTTTCACTCTGGATGTTTAAGTCACCAGTGCATTGAAATCACAAGGTGACTTTGCACCTCCGCTGAAATGTGAAAATATGATTTTTTACAGATTCCTGGGTCCGACATCAATCAAAGCTGCCTTGGCGTCCTCTTTTTCCCAGTAGCCCGCATCAATTCTTGCTCTTATATCTTTACATGGTCCCAAGACTGTAGCACCATATTTGCACATATTGTTGCTGTCATCAACAGTGTGAAGTTGTGTCTCTGCCACTGCGTCTACAACAATGAACACTCTCGCACAAAGAAGAAAAGGGCTTCAAACGTTCCTCGCTGCAAATGGGTTTTGCGCTATCTCGGACAGTCGCTTTGTACTGGGCGGTTTTGCATGCACGGCATGATCCGCGTTTACCACAGACCGCACCGAGTCTGTTATTGTGAGGGCCGGCCCTTGATCTCCACATTCCAGGAGCCCTCTGATGAAAACGGATGGGCCTGAAACACGGACGTCCCGAAATGGGAGGAACGCTCGCAATTTCGCCAGCCTTTGAAGAACCGCCTCTTTATTGTTTCTGAGGACCGAGGATGTGTCAGATCTTATGAGACTGGCAAGAGGAAAGACTGGCTCATCGCAGAGCAGATCCAGCTTGCAGTATTGACAGTAAAGGTTATAACGTTTTATAACGACTTCATTTCTTCCACTGCATTTGAACACAGTGAATGAGAGTCATTATTAGCTTTGTACTTGGGCCCTGCATTACAAAGCAGGATCACTGAATTAGCTGGATAACTGCACTGAGTAAACCCCGCAACAGATCTTTTTACTTCGGTCCATGTTCCAGATTTAGGAGGCTTCCGAGTTTTACTCGCTGCAGTTATCCAGCTAACTCTGCTTTGTGATACAGGCTCCAGCTTTGAGTTTACAGATATATATCGCAGTATATTCCACTTCCCATGGGGGCTTTGTTGAAAGTATTCGTACACAATTTTCCAGGCACAGTTAAACTCAACCATTCACAGCCCAGTTGACCTTTCAAAGGAAAGCTAGTTATCTCATCCATAAATGTCACCCCCGTGGACCAAATATTTACTAGAAACGTTATCATCCGTCATCTTTACGTACATGTTTTATAAAAAAAAGTCTTGTGGTGCTCTGAGGAACATGTGTAAGTTTAGTAGCGGGCTCACCGCAGGGTGTGGTGTACTATGGCAAGCTGTACCACAGGAATGGAGCGGTACCCCAGAAATACAGAGACTATGCCCTAATCGCACAGCAGGCCGTCAAAGAATGCTTCGCTTTTGTCCCCTGTCTTACAAATAAAACTACTGTGCATGTGCAAGCTCGGGGGCATCATGGGAAATACACGATAGAACACATCTATAAAGCCTATTGACTTTGTTAAAGGCACCTAGGGTAGCTCTGAAAGGAAATATATTTGGTTGGATGCACCAAGCCCGTATAGTGAGTTTTTTTTTGGGGGGGGGGGGCTGGAGTCATCATTTCAGAGCTCTCTCTGACTGATATCTCTGAGTCATTATTCTAGGGCTTGTGGAAGCGAGTCGATGGAGAAGCAGCACAAAGTGGATTCCTCCAGAACATTCCTTGAAATCGTTATTCAGCAGCGTTACCCACTACTCTATCAGGGAGCTACAGCGTGTGGCTGCATTACATTTACTTCGTGTTCTCTGGCTTTCTTTCCAGTGTGGACTGTACATTTTCACCATGGCCTCCGTCTTCCTTGAGTGTGATCTTGCTTACTAAGAATCGGAAGATCAGCTCAGGGTGTGTCGCTTCTGTTGAATCTCTGAAGGGGGATCGGACTATGGGCGGGGCAGCCTGTAGTGTAGTAGTTATGGTAAATGACTGGGAGATGCAAGGTTGGTGGTTCTAATCCCGGTGTAGCCACAATAAGATCCGCACAGCCGTCGGGCCCTTGAGCAAGGCCCATAACCCTGCATTGCTCCTGGGGAAGATTGTCTCCTGTTCAGTCTAATCAACTCTACGTCGCTCTGGATAAGAGCATCTGCCAAATGCCAATAATGTAATGTAATTAAATAATGGGAGGACACATGGGCTATATTTCATATACACTCACTGAGCACTTTATTAGGAACATTTTTACTTTAGTACACCTACTTATTCATGCAATTATCTAATCAGCCAATTGTGCGGCAGCAGTGCAATGCATAAAATCATGTAGATACGGGTCAGGAGCTTCAGTTAATGTTCACATCAACCATCAGAATGGGCAAAATATTTGTGTGACAAAAGTGACATTGACCGTGGAATGAGTATCTGGGTGGTTTGAGCATCTCAGAAACTGCTGATCTCCTGGGATTTTCATGCACACTAGTCTGAAGAGTTTGCTAAGAAAAAAAAAAGAATCCAATGAGCAGGAGTTCTGCAGACAGAAATGCTTTGTTAATGGGAGACGTCAGAGGAAAATGGCCAGACTGGTCAAAGTTGACAGGAAGGTGACAGTAACACAAATAACCACACATTACAACAGTGGTAAGCAGAGGAGCATCTCTGACAGCACACAGCACACCATAACTCTAAGTGGATAGGCTACAGCAGCCTAAAAGTAAAAAAATAAAAATAAAAAATAAAAACTTAATAAAGTGCTTGGTGAGTGTACAGTGAAATTGAACGCTGGATACTTTTGCTGTAAAGGATAATCACCTCTTCCAAAAAAATAATCTCATTAATTTCAAGCTGGAAATATAGAGCTATAAGCATGATTGTGGTGAAGTAAGCTACTGATTTTTTTCTTCTTCAAAGAACAAACTGCAGTTGCCTTGGAAATATCATATTACAATTACATGAAGTCTATTTATTTTTAAGAATGGTAATTAATGTTTCCCACTCTACTGCTTAATTATTTCTTAAGTAATTTCCCTGGGGAAGTTTTCATTTGCAGTATGTTTTCATGAACATGTAATTTATTTCGCCTTAATAATTCAGTAAAATACATTTGTACAAAATGATCCAGCTTATGTAGAGAGTACTTGAGTTTATTATGTATGCAATAGCATAACATTCTAGTGTTCTAATATTATATTTTTTTATGAATATTTAAGAGCTCATTAAACAGCACATGATCACTCAACTGTGCTAATTATGTTGGCTGTGAAAGTAATTATGATATTATCATTCTGGATCTGACATCAGCCATGGCAATGCTAAACATGTGCTCCCTCTCTCTCACTGTCACATGCACACACACACAGACACACACACACACATACAGAGAGAGCTTCAACAGAATATACATTGACTGAAATTTGGTTTGCCATTATTTTTATGATAAGCCATTGTCATAATACTTATGGTAGGTATGAACTGAATTTAGAAGCTCACGTGAAGTGCGCAGAAAGATGCTTCCCTGTTCTCTGTGACAAAGTCTGCAGACAGCCCCTTCCTGCATCATCTCTACCATTGCCTTGGCGATGTTCAAAATTGGAAACAAAAACAACTCGTTGGGCCTGGTTTACTAAGACCTTCTGCATAGTCAAAACCTTTTAGCACACGGCCCACCAAACTTCCAATGACTGGATTTTTTTTTTTTGTTTCTTGCAATTCTCTGTAAACTCTATACACCACTCTGCATGAAACTCCCAGGAGATTACCAGTTGCTGAGATACTGAAACCACCCTGATACCATCACTCCACAGTCAAACTCACTTAGATCACATTTCTTTCCCATTCTGATCTTTGGTCTGAACAACAACTGAACCTCCTGACCACATCTGCATGCTTTTATGAATTGAGTTTCCGCCACATTATTTGTTTGGGGTGGGTAGTTTTAATTATAAATTATTGTAATCGTTCACCACTATGACTCGATGAGTTACCTGATCCCAAATAGTTAACAGGAGATCAACAGTGGAAACATAGTTCATGAGTTAAACATCAATACTTATATATGACCAAGGTTCTAAACAAAAGGCCTGAGGCAAAATTTTCTTTGGAAGCCCCCATTTTAGTCATATTCTACATAGGCACGGGGGGTCGGCGGGGGAGGGGGGGGGTGGGGGGGGGGGTGGTGTCGCAATTGCAGACCTGGGGGCCTCTTCAGAGAGACAGGGCTCTTGGCTATGCATGGAACCAGCCCTTGTGGTGTTGTTTTTGTTTAAATGCTATGAAAATCATTCTGTTAACCAAGTTTAAATGTCAGCTTGATCTACCATTGATATGTGGTGCTAGCCGGATTGCTACATCGGGCTACTTAAAACTGGAACAGCCTGACACAGATGTTTACTGTACCAGGGAGAAGTAGTGTAGAGCACACAAGCCATTTGTGAGGCAGTGATGACACTTTGTGCTCTTACAGTTGACAGTCATGTCAAGTAAAGACAGTGACACTGTTTATTCCGTTCCTAAAATAAATGTTCATATTTCCCTCACAAAATCATAGAATGTAGCTGCATTTTCTTCGATGTGCAGTCTCATATCTGTGCAGCAATTGTTGAGAGGGCCAGTTGATTAAAGAAATTGTACCAGAAACAAAATGTCAAATGTTAAAATGTAAGAACATTATTCTTGGTGGAAGACTCCTGTAAATTTATTTGGGTCCTGACCCAGCAACTTGGAAGAATGTTATACACAGAAAATTGACTCAATTTCTTGTTTACACATGACACTGCCAGAAAATGTGGGTTCGGAACTAGATGCATGTGTGGCAGGGGCTTTAGATGTCACATTATTGTCCAGATTGCCACTGGTAGTTATGCACCAACATGTTCGGCGGCAAAATGGAATGCACCTTAGACCTGCTGTCAAATATGGAGGTGAGTCATTGATGTTTTGGAGATGTTTTGCGGCCAGTGCTCTGGAGGCACTATTTAAGATCAATGGCACAATGAATTAGACAAAGTACCTGGAAATCTTGGCAGAAAGACTGGTTGCCTCTGGCAGGCAGCTGAGACTTGGCCATAGGTAGCTTGACCAGCAGGACGATCACTCTAAACACATGTACATCAAAATACACACAGAAATGCCATCCATCCATTATCTTAACCCGCTTATCCTGAACAGGGTCGCAGGGGGGGGGGGGGGGGGCTGGAGTCTATCCCAGCATACATTGGGCGAAAGGCAGGAATACACCCTGGACAGGTCGCCAGTCCATTGCAGGGCACACTCACCATTCACTCACACACTCATACCCACGGGCAATTTAGACTCTTCAATCAGCCTAACCTGCATGTCTTTGGACTGTGGGAGGAAACCGGAGTACCCGGAGGAAACCCACGCAGACACAGGGAGAACATGCAAACTCCACACAGAGAGGCCCCGGCTGACCAGGATTCGAATCCAGGACCTCCTTGCTGTGAGGCGCCAGTGCTACCCACTGCCACCACACACAGAAATGGTTAAGTAAAAGCAACAACCATGTCCTGCACCTCAGGACACCTCAGTCTCCAGACTTAAATCCCGTGAAAAACCTGTAGAACTGGAGAGGGGTGTAACCCAAGGATATCAATGTGTATACCTGCATATATCCATGCTTTTGTATATATTCAAAGGTGCAATAGGTAATTTCGGACTCCTAAAGGTCAGGAGAGGAATTGCAGCAACAAACACAACACTGTTAATCCCTCCCCGTGAATACGCTGAATTTGAAACGCCGTTGGCCATGGCAGTTGTCAACCAATGAGCTTGAATTATTGTACAGCTATCAGCTGGCCCATCAACTGCATATTTTGAAACACAAATTTAAGGACTATGAACACTGGTAGAGGGTGCGTCAACATGTCAGTTAGCTTTTATTCCATGACAGAAAAGGATTTTAAACGGTCTTGTAGCAATGTTTGAACCCAGAAATCTCTCCTATTGTACCTTTAATGACAGTTATCGTTCCGGATTGGTTCATCGTCCTCGCGAAGAACCCTTCCTGTTCTTATTCCTCCCGTATTTCTCCTCTGTGAAATCAGGGCGGATCCTCACGTGTGACCTCAGTTCCCCCCAGAACACCTGTCCTGTGCTCACAGATTGGCGGGGGGAAATCTGCGGGCTCGCTCAGCTACTTAGGACCGTGCGTCCTCACAAATCCGCGTGGATCCCTTTCTGTGAGTCGGGCTTCTGGTTAGCAAGTTGCTGACAGCGAGCTGGCAACAACCTGCAGAAAATCTTTTTTGGCAAAAACATCCTGAGAGCGGGCACTAGCAATGAAGGATTGCAATAATAAAAATGTTTCTTTTCTAACCTTTTCTTGAATGATACCATACATAACCTTCTTTACTCTTTAAAAGTGTGTGTTGTGTGTGTGTGTGTGTGTGTGTGAGAGAGAGAGAGAGAGAGAGAGAGATGTGCATGCAGGTGTGCATGCACCTGCAAGCTAAGTACCTTTTCCAGATACACTAGTTTTGATTACATGTGCATTTCTCATCCTGCCTAAGGCTGGCTGAGAGTATAAACCGGGTGGCGTCACTGTGCTGCAGGACAACACAGTGCTTTCTTGCCACAGCGCTTCTCGTGATGGTATACAGATTGTGAAAGTTTCATCAAGTCCAGAGCTTGTCACAGCTTGTCAGCCTTGCCTTCCCGCAAATTAGGGGAGAGAGAGCTGATGAATTGCAGTTTCCATCAGCCGCCCCGGTGCTTGATAAAGCTCTATCTGGGTTGCTATCCGGCCGCTCGGAGACCAAATCAATTTAAATGACTTTCTCCCCTCCGAGAACGCGGGCTTTTGTTAAACGACTTCATGAGAAAAAATGATGGCATTAATTTTCGACACAACACCAGCTGCTATGAAGATTCATGGCCGTACTTAATTGTAAATACACATTTATTTTCCCTTGCTGCACATCCACAGTTGTATAGATACTGGTCTTAGGCACAGACTGCTGTCGGTGTTGTTCTAATTGCTGGGGTTGTTTGTGAAATATGCTGGATAACAAATGCAATAATTAAAATTAAGGATATTCCGGAGCTGGTGGCAATCAGCCCTATCTTGTCTTAGACTTTCCAGCTTAGCAATGTCCTTGAATTTTGTCTTCTTCAAAACAGATATTTTTAGGGTGCCTGATTTGAAACTCACCATGTTCTGAACAAAACGCGGGGATGTTGCCGCTTCCACCAGAAGTTAACGTCCGTTCAATGGCGGTTTTTCTCATTTCTGAGGAATGTGGTTTGTGATTACGGTTGCTTATTGACTATCACAGACACTAAAACACTTTGATTTATGTGAATTGGACAAATAATTATGGAGAAAACAACAAATAACTGCACAACATCCCTGTGTTCGGAAGACCGTGTAAGGTCTGGATGTTCTGGACACCACTGTATAAGCCTAACTCAGTGAGCTAACTTGGTGTTCTGTACACGGTGTGCTCACATTACTTTCCATCAATTCATTTCGCTGGCTTTGACTGCATTTTACTGTTCAGATCTCTGGTTGTGTCGGTGACAGACCTAAGCGTGGATGATGATGATGATGATGATGATGTCATCACTACGTGACAGTTAGGCTCACACACTGACTGCCACAATGCCAGCTCAGTATGACACTCTGCCTCGATGTCAGGAGGCCATGCATTATGTCAAATTGCAGTGTCGAGTCATCGCCTATCAACCTTCACCGCACGGTGTGGGCATTAAATAGTAAATGGTCGGCATTTATATAGCACCTTCATCCAAAGCGCTGTACAATCGATGCTTCTCATTCACCCATTCATACACGCACTCACACACCAACGGCGATTGGCTGTCATACCGACCAGCTCGTCGGGAGCATTTGGGGCTTAGGTGTCTTTCTCAGGGACACTTCGATACAGCCCAGCGGGGGATCGAGCCGGCAACCCTCCGACTGCCAGACGACCGCTCTTACTGCCTGAGCCATGTCGCCCCCTAAATGTGCCCAGGTGTTATGCTCCTGTCTCTTCTTGGTTTCTGGCCATGTTCTAAATGTAGATTATGTGCACATAAAACGAGTTTTAAAATTAAATATGGCTCAACTCTCTGGAGGGACTCTCCGGGTGAATTTCATCTGCTGTAGCATATGCTAATGACAGTAACTTGAAATTTACTGGGATGTGTTTGTAGGTGAAAACAAACAAACAAATGAAAAAAATTTTTTTGGTGCTTTCATTCCAGCCACTGAATGTAACAGTTGATCTCAATGTTTTAGCTCGTAGCATTCAAATATTATTACCATGGCAACCGACACTGTGGATACGTGTGTATGTGCACGTGTGTTCACGTGTGTGTGTGTGTGCATCCGTGTGTGTGTGTGTAGAGAGTATACGGCATGGTCATGCTGCAAAAGCACACCGGCCCATCTTCATCTGATCTCGCACTTTTCACAAGTGCTCTTGGAAGAGAATGTTCCAGCAGCCCAACATTGACGGACAAGATAAATATTTAATGCAGAACATCACTCCACAGCTCCATGTTCCAGTGTTTATTGGCCTTTCTATATGAAGAGCTATTCTGAGAGGTGTATGCACTCACTGAGCACTTTATTAGGTATTTATTAGACTTATTCTTTGTACTGATTGAGTATTCTGCTGCTCTAGCGTATCCACTTAGAGGTTTGACGCATTACGTGTTCAGAGATGCTCTTCTGCATAGCACTGTTGTAATATGTGGTTATTTGCTTTACTGTCAAGTTCCTGTCAGCTCAAGGCCCTTCTCCACTGACCTCTCTCATTGACTCTCATTGATCTCATTTCTGCCCACAGAACTGCTGCTCATCGGTTGTTTTTGTTGTCCAATGTTCAGGTCTACCTAATAATGTGCTCACTGAGTGTATAGAGTATGCATGGAATGAGGGGGGTATCTTGTACAGTACTTTAAAGGAACACGGTTTAAATTCGCCCTAAGATCCAGATCAATGCAGATCAATTATTGAAAAAAGTGTATTAAATATGGCTTGGTGATGAATTTCCAGGAGATAGCCCCCGGGGGTCATTCCAGTGGGATTCAGATGTGGCCTATTTGTGAGCTTTCAAATGTATTAATTTTATCCAGCAATCACAACTGTGGAGTAATGAGAAAGCCCAAACCTGGTGTCTACAACATGTGGTCCTCTCCTACGCCCCTCCCTGCTCTCTGCACTGCGTATGTGTATATTGTGAATCATGTCAAAGACGAACAGCGGCTGCATCTCAACCCCGAGGCAGTTGCCTTGATGCCTCGTTGCCTTGCTGCCTGACTAGTCAGCGTCCTTTCGAAGCCGTCGTCGGAGGTGATTAGGCAGCACCAGAGTACCACGTAATGAGAGGCACTTTGAGTCATGTGAATTATGGGATATCGTACCTGGTGAGGGATGCATCGAAGCTGCCTTCAAAATCGTCCCAATGAAGGCACCTCAGAGGGCATCGTTTTCGCAACCTTTCAAATGGGAAGGCACTTGATGCCTTCCTGCCTTCGAATACCGCCTAAGAAGGCAGCATTGTTTGCCTGTGAGAAGCAGTCAAGGTCTCTTTGTCGGCCCTTGTCATGCAGCGTCAACAGTTGCACATGGTCCATCACCATAGTAACACACTACCTTTTGGATTTACAGAGCTTCGTTCAGCCAATGTTTGCTTTTAGCGTTTTGACTTTTTGTCAAGAAGTTCACGCGTTTGCTCTTTTATGAGCAAACAGTGCTTTGCAAGGTCATTTTGGAACTTGCCAAATGAGGCAAACGGCTGCTTAAACACTCTCCTTTAATTGTGACACGTAAGGAAAAATATTGTCTAAATCCAGTTCGCTGTCATAGCACGCACGCGGTATAGTCAGTTGAAAAGCAGGTTGAAAGGCTTCTCATGAAAAGCAACTTATTTAAATTATTAATAACTTAATTCAGGATATGTCAGCTCTCTGTCTCCCGTGCGCACACACACTCATAGAGACGCACAGAAATATGCAGAAAAGAAATTGAATTTAAAATATTTATGTTTGAATAAAATCAGTTATTTCCATTCTTGCATGGTGTGCTGATTGATTGCAGCGAATATGATTCCCTTTGAGCACAGAATCTACATCAAAGGGAAGATCTGGATGGGGTGATTAAAGGCCATTCAGTTGTGCAAGGAGAAGGAATTTTCTGGTTTGACTCATTATGCTGTAAATAGATTTTGTAAATGTAAACATCCGTTTCATCAGTTATCATTCCAGTAATTTTAAGGCAGGCTAGTTGTACATATGAAAGCTTACGTTCTGTTTAATTGATTTGTTTTGATATATGAAATGCACAATCAAAAATGTATGATTATTTATTAAACATTATTAGTGCAAAATAAATATTAACTTATTGACCCGACATGACTAGATCTAGATCTCAAGGTTTGCACCTCTGCAAACCTTGGGAGAAGCAGTTTATAATTTTTTAATTATAACCTGACAGAAAGAAGGCATACTCTCTCCTCTGTTGCTGACTGTTGAAGTCGATATATTCTGCAAGTTTAAAGTCTTGTGTTTCAGGTCATTACTGAGTAATACAGTCCAGAAACCGATGCGGACCTTATTATTAACACGAGAGAGTTTTGACTGTTGAACTCGAACAAACCGTTGAACTTCCTGTTGCAATGCATTTTCATGAAGGGAAACGCACCCACGCTCCAGGGCGTTTGAGAGGAATACAAAGATGTCAGCCAGATTTCGATAGCCTCCATTCGTTAGTGACTCATTTGCCTGTGAGACTTGGCTGACCGGCCTTTAAAGGTCAACTGGGGTGCTTTCCTTAATGTGACCTCATCTACCAGTGAACTGAGTCAGGCTGTTTTCTCCTTCCAAATTCATTTTCTGTTTTTTTTCCCTCCGCTCTATCCTTTCCTCTCCTTTCCTCCTTTGGCCTCCCCCCATCCGCGTCCTTGCTCCAGAGAGCCTCCGCGGCTACAGAAGACATAAACAAGCGATGCCCTCGCGGCACAGCTACCGTAAGGAGAGGCACACCGCCACAGATGCATGTACGATATACAGGACTCCATAGCTGTGCTATAAATAAACAGTCACTCTGCTGTATGCTACCTTCGATTGTGACTTCAGCTTGTGTGAATGTGAGGACTGCCTTTTTGGCCTTGATGCCCACGCGTCGAATTTGCTTTTGGCCTTACTGCCTTCACATTTTGGCCATGTCGCCTTATAAAATATTGGCTTTGCCAAGACAAAAGTGTTTCGGGCCCTAAAAAAAAAAAAAAAAGATAAGATTTGAGTCCTGCTGTTTACTGCACGCAGGCGAGTAGCAGGGATAAATTTCACTGCGAGATGAAATTCGGCTGCTTTTTCTCCCCCCCCGTTTTAAATGTGGCTTAACCCACGCAGCTCTGGCCCCTGTGGGGACTCGGAAACAGCACTGGTTAGGCGTTCGGCCTTGTGATTGTAGGGCTGCGGTTCCTTACGCTGCTACTGCTACTGGGCCTTTTACCCACAATGCCGCTGTGACAACACAGCTGTGCGAACGCCCGCCAGCTTGTAAGCTGTTTTAAATAAAAGTTTCAGCCCTGGGTGTGCGCACAGACGCCCTCTCTGTTTGGATTTCCCGGGTCTCGCGGAAGCTGGTGATGTCATGTCCGTGGTGAAGTGCTATTTTTTTATTTTATTTTAACAGTCAGGTCAAGTAAGATCAGAATTGTTTTTACAATGACTGCCTGGAATTTGTGGAATCTGTGTTCGGTATTACGTTCAATTTCCAAGTAGAGCTGTGTCAGTAAAATGAAAACAATTTTTTTCCAAATAGAAAAGTATTAAATATATATATATAAAAAATGGAAGAAAAAAAATGTTTGTTGTTCAGTAGCGCTTGAGTGCAATGTGAATGGGTTTTTATTGAAAGCTTTTCAGATTCACTATCAGCAATTTGTGGTAACTGTCATTCCCATCATTGCATAATGAGTGGTTTTGATGGTGATGTCTTTCCATTAAACAACATCTCTGAAGTGTCTCTGAATGGACCTGGGTATACATTACATTAATGGCATTTGGCAGACGCTCTTATCCAGAGTGACGTACAGTTGCTTGGACTAAGCAGGAGACAGTCCTCCCCTGGAGAAATGCAGGGTTAATGGCCTTGCTCAAGGGCCCAACGGCTGTGCGGATCTTACTGTGGCTGCACCGGGATTAGAACCACCAACCTTGTGGGTCCCAGTCCTTTACCCTAACCACTACGCTACCAGCCACCCTGTAGCAAGATTTACTCTTCATTTAACCCTTTAAGTCTCACCAGCCCAGGGTTTGGTTCATTCATTTTTGCAATGCAATTTTCAGTCACTATGGTAACAGGATATACCATTTGAAAGCGTTAAAACTTACGATTCAACGTATCTGTATAAGACATTTTAAGAAGGCATTGTTTTATTGACAACAGTTTCTTATTTTGTAACATGTGGATGGTAAAGAAATGTGACCTCACCTTCTTTGCATTTTTCAAATCCACATACTACAGGAAATAAGATAATGTCAGTGTCCTTTTCTTCCTGGAAAACGTCCTGGACATACAGATTATAAAAAAAAACAATGCAGAATGCTCATTTTTGGTGATATTGTCCTCAAATTTGAAAGGGGATCTGTCCAGTGTTGTGACTTGGCTCCATTGTGTTTCTAAGCACACCAGCCACAGCTACAATAATCTGTATCCATTATTACCTTGATGACACACTAATTCAGCATGTGTCAATGTGTCATAGTACAAATACGCTGGTCTTTGGCTATACTTTTTTTGTTTTGTTCTTGGCAAAAATCATATTCCATTCATTGGAAGAAATAACTTCAAGTTTTATTTCTGTACTTGATTTTGGTGACACATTATATATGATTCTTGCACCTTCTCATCACGGCCTACTGTATCATAGATGTGGGTGTCTTTCTTGCCAACCCGTTTATTTCAAAATCTGGATGTTTTCATTCACAGAGCTCCACTTGGATCTCTACCATCGTGTATTTTTAGAATAAAAACCTGTAAGTCAAAACTCGTATAATCCCCGCTCTCTCCTTGAGTATATTCCAGGTAAGAACTGAGCTAGATATGACAGCTTTCAACTTCCTGTATCTTTGCTCCTGAAATAATCTTCACAGTTATTTTAGAGCTCCATCAAAATCCTTTTTTTTTTTTTTTACCTAAAATCCATTTCAGGTACCAATTTACAGGTATAAGCCACAATCATAAAACCCGCGGATTAGTCAAACGCCCATCATACCATATAACAGTCAAAGGTGTCCTCTCCACAGTCCAACAGAGCAACATATTCTTTACCTGAAACTTGGTTTATGAGGGAACCTTCCTTACAAAGAGCTTCTTTTTACGCATCCCATTGCCTTCAAATCTCGCCCCATTAAACTGGAGTAATTTCAAAAAATTGCCCCTGAATAAGATAATGGTGTATAATCCCACCGGTGTGTTGTACACATTGGTAGTGCTACTGAGGAAAATGTTATTACTGTAAGTGAGAAGTTTCTGTAATAAGTGTGGTCAGAAATGGACACATCATTTTCAGCACTCAAGCTGCATTAACAGGAAGTGCCATTTATTTTGTCCCGTCGGTACTGCCAGCTGGTGAGACTCAACCTGAAATTCCCACCATCAGCAAATTGGTCACACTTTTACAATAAGGTTAATAAATTGGCATTAACTAATGTGGTTGTCAACACTAATGGGGGACAAACACATTAATTCAACACAAAATTAACTTTTCAGAAGTTAACTAACCTATTTGTTGCATGAATATTTATAAATTAGCAAACCTTAGGATGAATTTATAATTAGTTAACCATTAACAAAAACATTAACTGACTTTTTCATTCCAATATGAATTGGTAATAAGTAATGAAGTTGTTAACAGGAGTAGTTACTTAACAACCACATTAGTTCATGCCAGGAACATTATTGTAGGGTTACCAGCAAATTAGCTTATTCTACAGATGGTCTCATCGCGCCTGTTTCTGTCTTACCATGTTTCACACGACAACCAAAAGCATCTGTTTTAGGATGATGGCAGGACGAATACACTGAAGGCATGGGGGATGTGTAAGATATCGCTTGCTAAAAAAGAATAACAGTAGCCTCATATATCGATGTGCTGAAAAACATGGAGGTGTGTGGTTGTGTCTAATTGGGACGATGGAAATTAACAACTCTAGCAACCAAAAAAAATATCCAATTTGAATATATCGCTTACGGTGTATACTTAGCCCACGCCCTAGGCTTTGTAAAATGCATTTTAACACCACGCGTGCTCTTTCTTTTTTTTTTTAATGAACCAAGCTCATTAAGGTTTTGTGTTAAGTGCTTAAGACATGCTCCACTTGACTGTGCATCTGTAAGTTCTGAAAATAACGGTAGCTTTAAAAGTACCCGGTATTGCCGTTTTTTTTTTCTAACATTCAGACGGCGTGCTGGAACAGATGTTGCCGTGAGAGACCCGAAGCTTCGGCTGCTATACCGGGGTCAACTGTCGACACATCTAAACATCTAGTTCCTAGTTTTATTTTATGAAAAAGAAATCAAAACAACAACGCTACAATCACGGTTAAAAAGAATAATGGTCACAGTTTTTTTTTTTTCCAATCATGTTATGGGTATGGAAATGAATTACAAAAGCAAAGGAAATTCACACCTATGGTGGATAGTGGATATGGGGCTTTTGATCATGTGTAATATATGCAGAGAAAATTGAATAATCGGATTCAAAAACTTCACTTTCAGTTACACTGACTGTATGTTCAGCTGGACTCTTGGTCAGGCCTCCCTTGTAAAATAGATTTCAGATCTCAATGCTGCTACCTGGTTAAATAGAGGTTAAATGAGAACAATTATATAGGCATTATTCATAAACATTGATGGTAACAGCTCTGCATCTGTAATGTTCCCGTATTTGTCCTGTGTGTATTTATGTTTATTCTTGTTATTTATTCATTTTTGAAATTGGTTAGTGTTTTCCATTACAGTTCTCATTTGTCATCCCCTGTTATGTCTGCGTCTGAATGTTTACCAGTCTAGTCACCCCCCTGTCTGCATGTCCCACTATTCGGGTGGTTATGGTAGTTTTCGGGTTTTCAACATTCCTTCTAAAACTCGCGATTCTTACTTCCTGCTTTTTCTTGGTAGTTAAATGTTGTAAAGCACGATTCTTACTAACTACTACTAATCTAGGTTTTGTACAGTACTAATCCGATTAATACACTTACTGTCTGTCTAACTAACTAACTAACAATCACTTTTATTGGGAAGTTTAGAAATATTCACGTAACTAACTCACTAACGCAATCTCTTAGTATTTCTGCACTGTTCTGTAACTCCGCCTCCCAATGCTATCCCTGATTACTTGTTTAGTTTCAACGAAGTGCTCGCACCTGTCTCTAACTATCACTACGTCTTCAAACTGTGCAAATGTCTACTCCCTAATCCGGAGCCGTATGTTTCACATGTTTTGTTACGTGCATCCAGTCCGCGTTTTTCGTCTCCCTCCCGTTATTATGTTATTACCCTATTATGTTTCCCCACCTGTTGTCTATTTGTTTAGCACACCTTTTTCCCAGCCCCGCCTAGATTGTCACCTTCCCTCATGTATTTAAACCTCAGTCTCTGCATTGTTCTTTGTCAGGACATTGATCAGTTTTAGTGCCGAATTCCTTGTAAGCCTAACTCTTGAGATTCTAGATAGACACCCCTTTGCCTCTTGATTTCCGAGCCTGCCTTGCCCTTTTGTTTTGTTTGCCTTTCTGATTTTCTGGTTTTCGACATTCTGCTTTGTTTTCTGGTTTTGATTCTTGCCTTCGTCCTGTTGCACTTTAGCCTTTTGATTTTCTGGATTTTTGACCCCCTCGCCTGTTTTTTCGACTATTCTTTTGCCTTTCATTTTTGTCTTTGTATTGGATCTCTTGGCTACGATTTCGGAGCGGTACATAACAATAAAGAAGACTCCTGATGACTGTATAATTTTACACATCATATGGGGCAGTGTCCAGGGTCTCCCCACCGTGCAAGGCCACAGTCCCAGGCTTCAGTTTCCCTCATATACACTCACCGAGCACTTTATTAGGAACATTTTTACTTTATTACACCTACTTATTTGTGTGATTATCTAATCAGCCAATTGTGTGGCAGCAGTGCAATGCATACAATCATGTAGATACGAGTCAGGAGCTTCAGTTAATGTTGACACCAACCATCAGAATGGGGTAAAAAATGTGATCTGGGTGACTTACACGCACCCTAGTTTCTAGAGTTTGCAAAGAATGGTGCAAAAAAAAATCCAAAAAAAATGCAGCAGTTCTGCAGACAGAAACGCCTTATTAATGAGGGACATCAGTGGAGAAGGGCCAGACTGTTCGAAGCTGTCAGGAAGGCGACAGTAACGCAAATAACCAGACATTACAACAGTGGTATGCAGATGAGCATCTCTGAACACATAACGCATCATAACTCTAAGTGGATGGGCTACAGCAGTATAAGTCTAAAAAATAAGTCATATAAAATCCCTAATAAAGTGCCTGGTGAGTGGATCTCTCGCTTTTTCTTTTTTTTTTACAACGTCACCAAGCCAATCAATGGCTCTGGCAAAGTCTTACAAAAATGCTGGGAGATTTTAGATTCCTAAAATAGTTAGCTGTTACAGTGATTGGCATCCTCCTGCTTGAGCAGTTGGCATGTTTGTACAATACGCCATTTGCCTCCCAGATTGAAAGTTGGAGAAGGTCAATGAGAATAAGCACAGGCACAGTGTACCACATTAGACATAATGCAGGTTTAACTACTGAAGACGGATCCAACACACAGCCATTATCTCCAGATGAATGAATGGAAAAAACAGAGGAAGCAAAACAATAAAGAGGCTCATTAGCAGAAATAACTGCAACGCCCACCTCCTATCCTGTCTCGCTGAGCAGCCTGCTCCCCTGCGTTAAAAAGTGTTCCGGACGTAAACAGATCCTGCATTTCAATTAATATGTTACTTGGAATAAAAAGGTCCATATTTACCGTTGCATAATCAATGATCATTTCACCTTGTGAATTAGAATGCGAACGGCAATGTTTAATGAGTTTAATGATAGGAAAGTTTAAGGCTAAAAAAAGATATAATAAATAATATATAATAAATATGGAGCGAAGGCAACTGAGTGTAATAAAGATATGGAGGAAAGCTAAAGCTGAGATATTAGATACATAACTGTTGTTTATGAAGGTGGACCATAGTTGAAGTTGGTGTTTATGAAACACTCTTTTGGTGTTAGCAGCTGTTATGCACTCCATCCATCTTCTTCCCCTGTGTGTTCATGTCCATCCGTCCATCTTAGGGGCGGCCTGTAGCGTAGTGGTTAAGGTACATGACTGGGACCCGCAAGGTCAGCGGTTCGATCCCCGGTGTAGCCACAATAAGATCCGCACAGCCGTTGGGCCCTTGAGCAAGGCCCTTAACTCTGCATTGCTCCAGGGGAGGATTGTCTCCTGCTTAGTCTCATCAACTGTACATCGCTCTGGATGAGAGCGTCTGCCAAATGCCATTAATGTAATGTAATGTAATGTAATGTAATGTAGGGGAAAAGGCATCTCTGTTTCCACAAGTCACTGACATCGGAAACCAAAGTCAAATCTTGTCTTCCATTTCTCCATTTCCAGCAAATGCTGCATTGTATCTTTCAGTAAACGCAAGGAACTAATATTTTTCACGTTTTTAATCATGAAGCTACTAAACTGTACATTTTCATGGAGAGTTTGAGAGGCACGGTACATACTGTAGATTGTGATATAGCAGTCGTGGCAGCACAAGTAGTAGTATTTCAAATTAGAATGCTTAGCATTAGATAATCTTTGTTACTAACAAATTGTTAGTATTTTGCTCTCATGGGGTGGACCAGTTGTTTCTCAGTCCTGGGGGCCCTGGTTTTCCATAATTGCAGTCTTAATTGCAATTTTAACAAGCAGATAATTTTGCTTAATTAGGTGCTTCATGTTTAGATTGTGATTATGTAAGCCACATTATGTCAAAAATAACTATACATGCCATGAACACAAAATAAAAATCCACAAAAGCTATATTAAAGTGAGACCATGCAGTCTTTTAGTGCGTTCTAGTGCGTTGACGTTAACAAAATCTTTTCAAAGGTGGCTAACTTGTTTTCAGCTTGGCTTCTCCTAATATCTACTGAAAATTACACCCAGACTCTTACAACAAGTTCATGGAACTGGTACAACAAGCTGAAACCCAGAAAGTTTTAAACTTGAAAACATCTTGATCAGCAGTACACACCTACTACTAAATATAATTTTGTTCCAGAGGTTAAAAAAAGCACAATATAGCCGAGTATACAATATACTCCTCCGTTTAACCTGCACCTGCTATCTTTTCCAATCGACTCAATTATTTACTTCTTTTTTTGTCTTGGGAGGTTGATACCATCTGGTCCTGAAAGAACAGTTTTACACTCTGTCCGATTAATCAGGGAGGCCAGCAGGCCAGTAGGGAGGGGTGTTTTTAGAAGCCCATTAACCTAACCCTGCCCCGTCTCCCGCCTGAGACCACCTGGTCACCAGCTCCCACACTCCACTCCGACGGCGCACGCACCCTACAGGAACGCCGGGAGACGGACGGGATGGATGGGCTGATTTTCCCAGGAAGAGCTGGGGAAAAACACGGACTAATATTCAGACATTTATGTAACAGCTCCCAAGGGATAAAAAATAAAAAAAACTATGGTAAGCACGAAACACAAAAAATACTTGCAATTGCAATTAATAGATTGCTTTATAGCACAGTCAATGCATTTAATCTTAATATGTACTGTAAGTTAAGAGGTGCTTTGAGCATCAGTATTATGAAGCATATACTGGATATGAAATGAAGGATGCATTCAATTAAAAAACTGAAATACAGTGAAGCATATACAGTATAAGTGAAAAACAGAGAATAGAAATACAGTACAAAATATACAGTATAAATGCTTAATGCATGTGCATATTTGAGCCAGGACATTAGCTGAATAACATATTAGCAACCATTTTTCCACTACGCATAGACGACACATACATTGTATCTAGCATTAGTCTTATATTGTTACATTGTCTTCCCTGAGTACATCCATGGATCGACTTTCCCTAATGCACCCTGAAAGAACAGTACCATTATATTTGGGTGCAAATTAGTATATTTTCCAAGCAAAAAAAAAGGTACATGTTAATGACATTGAGTATTGCTGGCTATTTTATGTGCCTTTGTATTTGTATCTTTTTATCACTTTTCGTACCTTGAAGAGAATGCATGCAGTTTATTACAGTTTATTTCAATTCACTTTCAATGGCAGTGATATACAAGTGAGGAACTGAGAGTACGATGGTTAGTAATTTCTCAAAGCTAATTGAGCTTAGCCTCTTATTAACAAAAGTTAACAGTGTTCCTACAGAACATTTCGCGGTTTGATGCATTAGTGTCTTCGGAAATCAGAATGCACTTTCTCCTGGTATTAACGGTGAAGGGTATTTACAAAATTGCTAAAATGCCTTCTCGGAGGAAAAAGTACAAAGTAACAAAGCAAGTACAAGGCTTCAACCTTCTTCTTTCCTTCTTAGTGCACTTTTAAAAGCCACATGCCTCTTTGTAAAATTATGTATAGGAATGGAGGTTGCTAACCACCCACTCAAAGCCATCCGGTCTCACATCAAAAGGCAGCCTATCTTTTCACATCTCCGTCGTTCTCTCCCATATAAACGGGATAAACATTTAAATGTCAATGTGAGAGCTGCCAACTTCTCTACCGGTGAATTCAACTTTTTTCCGCTTGTGGTTACATGTGGCTTTGCTATTGTTACCACTTAATTCCAGCAAAATTCCAGCATGACAAAGGATTCAATCAGCATGTCTCGACTTGATGAAAAAGCCACAGAAATTTTAAGTTAAGGCAGTAGAACATTTTGGTAATTAGTGCTTTTCCAGAAAATCTACCATGGAGCCCGTGTTATATACGTCGCCCGTATATCTTGCAGTACCCCCTGTGTTGTGGTCTAGGGAACTTTCTCCTCTCTTGTCTCTCAGCCTAGTTAAGCCCTTTAATAACCATAAGGCCTTTATGCTGACCACACAAGACCAAACAGCTTGACTGCACATCAAGCAGAAACATTGTCACCCAATCAGCTTCAGTAAGAGATCTCGACAGTGGTGAAGAAAACATCAGTTTGGTTGGAGGAAAAATGACTAAATTAACCGCAAATACCTTTACACTTTGTTTGAATCACTTGTATTATTTTTTATTTTTTTTGACAGCTGAAGGTTGTCCATTGCACCGGAGTTTGCTCACGAACAATATGATTCATAATTACTGAAGCAGTTATACAAATTTCAATATGAATGTTGACCATGGCTGAAGTGACAGTATTTTGACATCTCCCATCCTCATTATAGTTGTGAGACTGCTGCTTGTTTGAATGCGTTGTCTTTTTATCGGGCATAGAAAGGATTTTCTTATTTAGTTTCTTGAAAATATTTATAGTTTAAAATGGCACAGTCGTGCAGTAAATGGGCGGGGGACATTGGATGGGCTCCACAGAGCATTATGGGTAAGGCTGTGATGATATTGTGCTTGAATTGAAGGCTTTCAGCTCTCAACCAGCTGGGACTCCTGTCTGACAGATGTGTACTGGCCATGACTGCATTGTTAGAGCACAAATAATGTGAATGGGGCTAGCTGGCAAACCTGTATTTTTAAAGAAAATGTCAGCAAGTCTAACCTACAGCTTGCCCACTTTACCTTGCCAGTGGCAGGGAGGAATACCATGGATATGAAATTGAAGGCAGGCTTGAAGCTTTGCTCTCTTGTCAAAATAAGTGGATTTGTGCACGCCCTCCTTACAATATAGATCAGAGAGAACCAATTAAGGTCCTCTAAGCTAGCACATGATTCATGGCTTGTCCCTTCCCATCTTGTCACTTACGTTTCTGCTGAGCTGATGAACACATCAGTTCGGTTATACTGGCCCCCATTCCCAGTGATTTAATGAAACAGAAGGTGTCTATCTAATTAAAGTAGACTTTCCTTATCACCGTCGTAACAAAGTTGTGCGAAGAATTTGTGCAAGCAGCACCTTTTCCAAGATATGCATCCATGATCCAACCGGCTAACTGTCACTGTGTAAACCGCTCAGTTTGAAGACATTCATTTCACTTTTTTTCACATTTGGGCCAGCTACTGTTTAGGTAATGGTAGACAATGGTTTAAGTGCAGGATTTCTATAGGTAAGAAAATGACTTGAGAAAAAGGACATAGTTCCTCAACACATCCAATTTGTTATCTGTCTTTGCTTTACATCTAGCAATACAGTTTATGGTTCAAATCAAAGTATGATTACAACTGACAGCTGTTTTATGAAATATTCATTCATCGTGAAACAATGGGCTCCATAAAAAAAGCAAGTATAGTCTCAAACCATTTAGCAGTGTTCTAAGCTTAAAAGCCAATGGAATAAAAAATAATTAACCTCATGGAAGACTGGAATGCGCTCCTCGATGACTCCTCAAGTACGTTGTTGCTGTTTTTTAAAGAATGTACACCCACTGAGCACTTTAATAGGAATGCGCCTACTTATTCATGTGATTATCTAATCAGCCATAAAATCATGTAGATATGGGTCAGGAGCTTCAGTTAATGTTCATATGAACCATCAGAATGGGGAATAAATTTGATCTAAGTGACTTTGACCGTGGAATGATTGTTGGTGCCAGACAGGGTGGTATGAATATCTCAGAAACTGCTGATCACCTGGGATTTTCACGCACAACAGTCTCTAGAGATTGCAGAATGGTGAAAAAAAAAAAAAAACATCCAGTGAACAGCAATTCTGTGGGCATAGACACATTGTTAATGAGAGAGGTCAGAGGAGAAGGGCCAGACTGGTTGAAGCTGACAGGAAGGTGACAGCAACACAAATAACCACACATTACAACAGTGGTGCGCAGAAGAGCATCTCTGAACACACAACGCATCAAGACTCTAAGTGGATAGGCTACAGCAGCAGAAGATGTATTAAGTGTAAAAAATGAATCTAATAAATACCTAATAAAGTGCTTCCTGAGTGCCGTGCTTTTGTTTGAAGTGGTGCTGAAACAGAGTAATGCAGACATTTGGAAGACAGGGGGCTTGTATACTGATTTTTCCTTTGAACTCCACCGTGAACCACAGTGTGCCAAGCACACACTCACACAGCTTTCCATATTATTCTAAATTAGCCTTGAAAATTTAACAGTTCAATGCTGTGCAGAAACATTCCACTACATTCTTAACATAGCTCTGTTTTTTATGAAAACTTATGTTATTTACAATCTACGTCCTCTAACTCTGGCATTTCAGAGTTTTTTGGTTGGAAAGTTATATATAAAGAAAAGATTGACTGTTCTACTGATATTATCTGAATTAATTTTGCCCTCTGTATGTAAAACCATCTTGGTCCTGTTGACAGTCCTGTGTTTGAAGTCGAGGTCTTGTCAGTTTTTAGAAATCAAACTGCATCGTAAATCTCCCCGCAGTCTTCCTTTGTTCAGGCATAAAAATGACAAACGGCTTCTTTTTCATGAATGGTGTACCTTGAACAGGCATTTTTCCCCCATTCCATTTCAGTTTGTTCTCATGTTCCTTTATAGTGCAGTTTCTCCATGATGCACAAGTCAAGCTAAATGGCACAATGCATTCTGCCAGGTATTATAGAAACACTTCAATCTGTAGTAAAAAAGAATCAAAAATGGAAGAAAGCCCACAGTCCTCGAAGAATGGGACTGAAAGAGCACTGAAAAACACTCTCAGCCCCAAACATGCTTTTGGAATCGAGGAAGGACAACTGGTACACCTGGTTGGGAACTTTGTTGAAAGAAGGGGAGGATGACAGAGTCTATATTGGCTATATCATGGTAAATCTACAATGAATCAACATACAATGAATCTCCGTGTGTTTTGTGTCAAAGTAAAAAATGGAGGCCAAACATCATTATAGTACAGAACTTTTTTATTCTGTGACTGCCTGCCAATGGCTGTAAGGGCCTGTAACCTTCTTTTCTTCTTCATTGGACTACGGAGAAGATGAAAGCATGCCTAGGAATGAGTTTGTTTATTTTATTTCTTTACTTGTTTCTAAGCTTATTGACTTTCCTCACTCAAACTTTCAGAACGTTGACGTTTGTCTACAACCTGTTCACCCTGTTCACCGCGCTCCAATTTCTCAAAAACTCTGATTTGCTTTATATATTTGCATTATTATAGCTATATATATATTTTTTTTAAACACAATGATAAGAACAGGCCATTCAGCACAGCAATGCTCACCCTTTCCTTTGGGGTTAATCCGGGTTGCGGTGTGTTTAAATTGCGCAGTATGCTGTAATCTTCAAACCTCAGCCTCAATCATCAGGTTGTTGGTCCTCCAGGTTAACTGCATCTTTAATTGTGAAGAACGGCGCACGGGAACCCCAGAGAGTGCCTGTACCTCTAGCTGAACGCACCGCGGCCCTGTGCCAAGAGCACATTCGCAAAGCAGTAAAAACGCAGACTGCTGAAAGGAACTGTTTAACTGGAACTCCATTATGGGCTAATTCTACCCAGGATTCCATGTAAGATACTAAAAAATTGGCCCCTTGATGCATTTGATTTTGCTACGCTGTAAATAACTTTCTGCACAATAAAAACCGGTGTTTTGTATTACTTTAGTAAATGGAACACAATCCACATAAATATTACTAAAAGTTTCTAAAAGTTTCAGACACTAGTTGGAGTCTTGAATTCTATATGTGCCTATTAACCTTTTAAGGTGTACTGTAAAATATATGCTTAGAATGTTGTTAACTGAACATTCTAATGCTGATGTCACAATCGCCACTGTTAATTGAAAGCAATGGAGTTCTAGAACACCGGCTTAGAACTTTTTCAAAAAACCCTACTCTTCAAAAGGAATACTAGATAATATATCAATATCAGTATAAGAAGCATGAGAACCATGTGTCCTTTCCAGGAGTAGTGCCCTTATCCCGCAAGGGGTGACATTGGCTCAGGCGGCAAGAGCAGTTCTCTGGCAGTCGGAGGGTTGCCGGTTCAATCCCCCCCCCGGGCTGTGTCGAAGTGTCCCTGAGCAAGACACCTAACCCCCAAATGCTCCTGATGAGCTGGTTGGTGCCTTGCATGGCAGCCAATCGCCGTCGGTGTGTGAGTGTTTGTATGAATGGGTGAATGAGAGGCATCAATTGTACAGGGCTTTGGATTAAGGCGCTATATAAACGCCAGCCATTTAATATTTACGATTTACCATTAGCCATTTACCTTTGATAAAGCATGGATTCCAAGCTCATGACAGAAGCAATTAAATCTCTCCGGCCGCCAGAGAAGGCATGAGAGTGTAACTGATCCCGATCCAATCACGGTCTGAGGAGCCACACGCCCAGAGTTGATCTGTGTCCACGCACAATGCACGATGCTTTGATTTATGGTAGAACCTATGCACTTGTAAGTCGCTTTGGATTAAAAGCGTCTGCCAAATGACAAAAAAATGTAAAAAAAAACAAAAAAAACATCTCGCTCACTCTGAGACCCGGCGCGCGGAAAAGCGCTGTCCTTCGTACGGCGTTTTGGATAAAGGCGCTATATAAACGCCAACCGTTTGTCGGCCTAACGACGGAAAACAAACCGCTCGGAACGCGCAGCTGTCCGACCGGCTGAGCCGGGCACGCCGCCGCACCGATTAAGGAAATTAAGCAGCGCCTCAGTCACCCTGGGAGGGCCAGGGACCGCCTCACGCATCCTGATTAGCGTGGAAATTGAAAGAGAAATCGCACGAGGAGTGAGCAGAATCGCGCCGTAACTGACAGGCCATACAATGGAGGGAGACGACGTTCCCTGGCACATCCGGACTGCGAGCATTCATGAAATGTGACGCGCTGAAATCCTCCTGTGAAAGCCACGTGAATAGGCCAAAGCAAATATGTCTTTAGTAATCCCTTTCATTACCGAAATGGTGCGCGTCAGCTCGGCTTGGCTGTAGCCTCTTGGCTCGGCGTGTGAGAGTGAAAGTTTTGTTGGTAAGCACATTTCGTTTGCACGTCTGCCACGTGGGCTGTTCATGACATAATGTGGGGAGAACCGGGTGATCTCTTGCACATTGGTTCCACTGGCCAACACCGACGCCTACATTGTTCAGCCAGACCCCACCTGTACCTGTTTCAAAGCACAGTACTGTTCAGGCACTGTTTTTGGAGCAGAAAGTATTGAGTCTGTGACCCAACACCCTTGTAACATATGATCATTTTAGAAGCAAAGAAAGGGAAACGTGTTTGGGAGACAAGTCTGTGCCACTGCTTTATTTACAGGGTGCTAAGAAAAAAATCACAAATGTTTCCCTCTCTCTCACTAAACTAGCTGGTATATTAACCCTTTGAAGAATAGGATTTTTAGATTCTATGTCAGTGTTCTAGAATTGTATTGCTCCAGTAGTTTTGCCACCATTCACTTAAGGACATTCTAAGTACATTCTGTATTTGTGATCTTGCAGTTTAAGTGTAAAAATTTTTTTTTTTTTTAAGTCAATCAAAGTTTCATTTAGAGAGAATGTTCCTACATGCATTTAGAGACTATATGGACAACCGTAAGATCCAGGAAGGATGGGTAATGTGACAGAAAAAGGTTTGTGTAGAGTAGAAAGATCAAGCTGAGCCAGGACCCAAGCCCACGCCAGCGAGCACTGAAACACTCTCTCTTCCTCCCTCGTGCTTTTTCCCACGGCTTCCCTCATCTTAAATGTCTGCTGTGTCCTTTTCCTCCTGCAAACGCCCACTGGCAAGCAAGCAAGCAGCATCACCACAATACTGGATTTCCAATATTCCAAGATCTCATGAGAATACATTGTCGTTTCTTATACTTTTAGGCCAATACATTCCAAGGACCACCACCAATGCACCAGTGCATTCATCTGAAATGACTGTAGGGCAGCCTGTAGCGTAGTGGTTAAGGTACATGACTGGGACCGGTGGTTTAATCTCCGGTGTAGCTGCAATAAGATCCACGCAGCTGTTCAGCCCTTGAGCAAGGCTCTTAACCCTGCATTGTTTCAGGAGAGGATTGTCTCCTACTTAGTCTAATCAACTGTAAGTTGCTATGGATGAAAGCGTCAACCAAATGACATGTAATGTAATAGAGTCAGCAAATTAATAAAGAATAGCTGGTTTGTTATTAGGGGCACGGATGGTGCAGTGGGTAGCACTGCCGCCTCACAGCAAGGAGGTCCTGGGTTCGAATTCCCATCGGCCGGGGCCTCGCTGTGTGGAGTTTGCATGTTCTCCCTGTGTTTGCGTGGGTTTCCTCCGGGTACTCTGGTTTCCTCCCACAGTCCAAAGACATGCAGGTTAGGCTGATTGGAGAGCCTAAATTGCCCGTGGTTATGAGTGTGTGAGTGTATGGTGTGTGTGCCCTGCGATGGACTGTCGAGGGTGTATTCCTGCCTTTGGCCCAATGCATGCTGGGATAGGCTCCAGCCCCCCTGCAACCCTGTTTAGGATAAGCGGGTTAGGATAATGGATGAATGAATGAATGGTTTGTTATTGGGAAAGATATTTTACATATTCTACAATTGTATTCCTGTTACAAAATTCCAAGCAATACCGTGATGGTATTCTACAGATGGTCACAGAGAAACGACACAGTCAGTGTCGTCATTTCAGGCCATTTCTAATGCCCTGATTGGCCAAAATATTACATTATTTCCATGAACTTGATAACTACTAATATTCTTCTGGCATCTGAGTGGGAATCTGATGTAAATTAATCAGCAAACTTTACGATGAAGGCACTGTGTGTCAATACATTGTTTTTTTTACCATAGCCTAATATAGTTGTATCATAGCCTAATATAGTTGTATAGTTGTTAGTTGTTGTTGTGTATAATTATCTTTTGATATTTGTCATTAATTTTGGGAAAAGGACGGATACGTGCAAGCTCCGAACATGGTTCTCTTTCCATTTCAGGTCAAATGTGAGTAATAATCTCCACAGTCCCAGAGGTCATTGCTTCAGAATCCTGGTCATGAGCAACGTCTGGTAGAAATGCAGCTGAAACGCATTCTGTCTCTGGCCCAGCTCACTCCAGTCTGACCGCGGTCCCAGACCTAATTATTCACAGTTGCACATGGGTAGAAACAGACACGGTGTTGTGTGTAGTAGTAGTAGTAGTAGCAGCCGTAAAGCCACTCTGTTTTGTCTCTGTGAAGTCCCTGGGCACTGTGCCGGGACTTTTCCCATTATCACATTGAAATGACTCGGGAGCACTGCTTGCGAGCTGTTCGGTGCGGTATGTGTGCGGTATGTGTGCGGTATGTGTGCGGTATGTGCGCGGTATGTGCGCGGTATGTGTGCGGTATGTGTGCGGTATGTGTGCGGTATGTGTGTGGTATGTGTGCGGTATGTGTGTGGTACGTGTGCGGTATGTGTGTGGTATGTGTGCGGTATGTGTGCAGTATGTGTGTGTGTGGTATGTGTGTGGTATGTGTGCGGTATGTGTGCAGTATGTGCGCAGTATGTGTGTGGTACGTGTGCGGTATGTGTGTGGTATGTGTGCGGTATGTGTGCAGTATGTGTGTGGTATGTGTGCGGTATGTGTGCGGTATGTGTGTGGTATGTGTGCAGTATGTGCGCAGTATGTGTGCGGTATGTGTGCGGTATGTGTGCGGTATGTGTGGTATGTGTGCGGTATGTGTGTGGTATGTGCGCGGTATGTGTGTGGTATGTGCGCGGTATGTGTGCGGTATGTGCGTGGTATGTGTGCGGTATGTGTGTGGTATGTGTGCGGTATGTGTGTGGTATGTGTGCGGTATGTGTGTGGTATGTGTGTGCGTTATGTGCGCGGTATGTGTGCGGTATGTGTGCGGTATGTGCGTGGTATGTGTGCGGTATGTGTGTGGTTTGTGTGTGGTATGTGTGTGGTATGTGTGAGGTATGTGTGTGGTATGTGTGCGGTATGTGTGTGGTATGTGCGTGGTATGTGTGTGGTATGTGTGTGGTATGTGTGTGGTATGTGTGTGGTATGTGTGCGGTATGTGTGTGGTATGTGTGTGGTATGTGTGTGGTATGTGTGGTATGTGTGCAGCTCACTGTAGTCTTTCTGCTGGTGAGTCAGCAAAATCAATATGAGCAGGCTCCATTAAAATGAAAGGAATCAGGGCACCAGATGCTAGAATGTGCCAAATCAGAGCCCAATTTACAAATAAGAGCGTGCAATGAATACACCGAGAAGAACACACACACACACACACACGCACGCACGCACACATAAACAGAAAGACAGAGAATTCAGACACACAGAGGTAGAGACAGACACCCTCAGGTCCTGGAGTGTCTGATTATGTGTACACCAGTAATAGAACTGCACTTGCAAATCAGAAAACTGAAATTATGCGTCACTTTAGTGGATAATTATGAAAGTGACCCTTAGATGGCAACCTAATCAATTCAAGTGGGGCAAGGCATCACGGAAAGGTGTTTTTTAAGGACAGCATAAAGGCTTTTTAAGGCTAGTAACAAGCCAGGTTTCGAAATTTTATAACAGTCCTATAAATATTATTACCCATCATGCTCTGCAGCTTCTTAATGAAATTCGCTTAAGTGAAGTGTGCTTAATTCGGCCCGCTTGTACAAAATTCAAATTACTGGTGGTCTAGCTGGTACAGAGCCAGGAATGTGGGTGCATATTCAAATTTACTTCATTTAAAATTAAATTTATGTATATTTCGGCAGGAGGACAATGATGCCCTGTTGAGTGTGTGTCAGTGTTTTAATGACATACGTACTTCATGAGCACGCCTCTGTGAGTGTTGAGTGTGTGTCAGTGTTTTAATGACATAGGTACCTCATGAGCACATCTGTGTGAGTGTTGAGTGTGTGTCAGTGTTATAATGGGCAGCCTGTAGCGTAGTGGTTAAGGTAAATGACTTGGACATGCAAGGTCGGTGGTTCTAATCCCGGTGTAGCCGCAATAAAATCCGCACAGCCGTTGGGCCCTTGAGCAAGGCCCTTAACCCTGCACTGCTTAGTCTAATCAACTGTATGTTGCTCTGGATAAGAGCGTCTGCCAAATGCCAATAATGTTGTGTAATGACATACGTACCTCATGAGCATGTCTGTGTGAGTGTTGAGTGTGTGTCAGTGTTATAATGACATTCGTACCTCATGAGCACGTCTGTGTGAGTGTTGAGTGTGTGTGAGTGTTATAATGACATACATACCTCATGAGCACGTCTGTGTGAGTGTTGAGTGTGTGTCAGTGTTATAATGACATTCATACCTCAGGAGCACGTCTGTGTGAGTGTTATAATGACATACGTACCTCATGAGCACGTCTGTGTGAGTTTACAGCGGCACTAGCCAGGCCTCAAAGCAGATCGTTCTCCAGCTCGCACTCACACTCTGAGAACTGCGGAGAGAGGTTAAACCGGCTAAATCTCCACAATGATTTGAGGAAGCAGGCGGTTAAGCGTCTGGTTGGAATGATATCCCACAGTCTCCGTGGGGCTCCTGGACCGGTACCTTGGAGCAATCGGGGGTCCCAGCGGGATTCGGTGGGATTGGCTCTTCTGTATATACATAACCTATTGATTCTGGCATAAGGCTCTGAGCCCAACGGACCATAGCAGGAGTAGTATCTCAGCATGCTAAAAAAAAAATCCTTATTTATTCTACAGGTTATACGGTGACGGTTTTGACACCTGTGAGAATCAGGATGGAGATGATTATTAAATTAAAAAAGGACACTGACAAAATCCAAAAATATCAAGGATTTTGGCGGTGCATTGACTGTATGAGTTCTCCTATTATATTTCGAAAAGAGAGAGTCTTCCAGCGCGTTGAACGCGAGGGAATAACTCTGATGGTGTTCAGAGCCATCGATGCACGGAGGAAGTGTTCAGGACCAGTCTGTGATGAATGCACAGTGAGAGGACACATGCTTGCCCGTGAGGCGGAGGACACATTGTGTGAAAACACGCCGATATCGTTTCTTTATGCGCCGCAATAATTCACCCTGTCCGAGAGGTGACAGGCCTGTGAAGACTCTGATGTGCCCAGGGCTTTGCCTTTTTTTGGAAATGTGTGAATGTCATTGCATTTTGGGATAGGATCAGGCCCACACAGACTGTAAGTGGGGACACTTCCCGGAGCCCCTGTCACTGTGTGAAGGCCAAGAGAGAATTACACCGCCTCCCCTACACCCCCGCTCCCCCTCACGCACCCTTCCCTCGGTCCACACGTGTCACATTTTCACCTGAAAAGAAAAATTCTCACTCTTGCTGGCCTCTAGAATTCTGTTCTTAGCCGCACGGTGTGATTGGAATGGCCTACAGATATAACAGATGGCCTATGGCCATTACCACACGGGCAATTGACAATTCCCTTCGCCAAAGGATAAATGCCAAATGTTCTGCGACACCTTAATTTTGCTTAATGTTTTGCGATGAAGTATAAATTAGGCTAAAGAGGTCGCTATGAAGAGCATTGCAATGGGACAGTTTCCTTCAAAAATCCCTGCCCATTACTGTTAATTCAGGACCCCACATAGACATGCATGTGTAACCTGCCAATCCCAGGCCTGTGTCAAACACAGAATTGTTTTGGATTTACGCTTTACTAAGCTTGTCTGATGTACTGCCAAGATATGCAGACCCTGCATGCTGGTCCTCTTGGTTTGTTAAATCACACCAGGCAAGATCAAGATCGAGCACAGAAAAGTATTTGAATCCAACGGAATTATATATTTTTGACCCAGGTCTGGCCGATACCAAGACAGCACTCTGTAAAGTCTGTGATATTGGGCTTCCATTGCATCCCTTTTTGACAGAATAAAAGGGTGAAATCAGAGGTTCTTGTACAGTGCTGTAATACAGGCTGAGACGCTTCTGGTTGCATTCACTGTGGTGTGAGAAAGCATATTGATCCACAGCCCTGGGGTACTGCAACAGATGAATCCCCAGACACTATGCCAATACTGTGATGACTGTGCTGATTGGCTCATTTTTAACAGGAAGTTACTGAGCTCTGATGTCAGGCAGGACAGTTTATGGGTCGTCAATGGCAACCCTTCAACGACCAGAGGAGGCTTCCTGCCTGTCTGGTGATTCTGTCACATACCAGAAGGTTCCAGACAGGGCAATGAAACACGCCCGGATGGTACAGAAAGCCAGCTCATTATATTCAAATGTTCAATAATCAATCAATGCACAGAGTGTACATTCATACATACTGTATATATACTCACTGAGCACGTTATTAGGAACACCTTTACATCTACTTATTCATGCGATTATTATATTAATTACATTAAGTTGGCAGACGCTCTTATCCAGATAAGTCTAATAAATACCTAATAAAGTGCTCACTAAAAGTAGCAGTAAGTATTGTCAATATTTTTTATTTGACTAATTGTATAGTATTAAATGTGCATGTTGTTTAACATGGATATTCAATCTTCTCTCTGATTTCATACTGTATACCCACCCTTTCCCATGTTCTGGCCGTTGCCCAATTTGCAACTCAACACAACTGCAATAAAATGTCCTCAGCACCTTCACTCCTCTCAGCACTGCCAAAAACACAGCGGTGTGTGCTTATGTTTTTAGTGGGTTGGCTGTCCTCTACCCGCCCACCCAGATTTAATTCCCTCACACAAAGACCCTTTTAATTATTTCAATGGGAGCTGGGAGTCCTCCGGTCTGGCGTGTAGGGCGCGAAACTGGAGAGCTAGCGCGTGGCGTAGCGGAGGACCGAGTGTTCATTTCGCTCTCGTTTCAACCTCACAACAATTCCCGTTAGTGGAAACGGAAGGGAAAAAGAAAAAAAAAAGATTACTTCCCTGACCTTGGTCACACAAAGATGGCTTTGCCTCCCTGGAGGGTAGTCAGGCACTGGTGACATTGCAGTAATGCACTTTCTGTACTGATAGTGATGTGGAGAGAGAGAGGGGGTGGGGGGGGGGGGGAGGAGGGGTAGAGAGGAAATTCATTTTAATCATTGTCATTCATCAGGAGTGGATTTTGTGAGTAGATTCAAATCAGTACAGTAAGTACTTAGATGATTGAAATTGTACAGAGCTCGTCTGGAGGCAGGCTGGAGCTCAGGCAGAATAGAGCCGCGATGAGGGACACCAACAGATTATTAACCAGGTGTCGGACGACGGTCCAGGAAGGCCAGGGCGTCTGCTGGATTTTAATGTGTTTCTGTGCCAGTCATTTTAGCTGCTGGTTGGCTAGGTTCCGCCACGCATCGTGTTCTAAACTCCTTCAAAAGGAACCACAAGGACCTGCGCGCACTGCAGTCATCCGGGACTGGACTTTGAAACCCCAGACGTTAGTCAAACGTCTGGAAGGGGGAGGTCCCAGTGAAAAGTTTTGTTTCAAAAAATGTATAGATTTTTCCCAATTTGGTAGCCGATTGTACCCCGTCTGATTCAATTAGAGTTAGTAGTTAGACATGCCGCCCACACCCCGCCTTCTTCAAGCCATCTCGGCTCATGCTCGTGACCATGATTCCGAGGAGCCCAAGGTGTTTCATTATGTGGCGATCAGCTAACCCTGCCAAGTCCCTCCCTCTGGAGCAGCGAGCTAATTATCTACGTGTGCTGGCCAAACTTGGCTTTCGGCAGGACCGGGAATCAAACCCCGGTCCCCGGTGTGCGACTGCAGCAAACTGCTACCACAAGCCCACTGCATCTTAGCCTGTTGCGCCACCACAGCCCCTTTGCAGAGAAACGTTGGTGGAACTGCATCTAGGCCAGGGGGTCGGCATTCATTCTATGGCATTCTGCCGCATAAAAACGGTTTTAGATATAATCCATCATCAGATTAATCAAAATAGGCCCAAATCCTTATCTTTGTTGTAGCCTTAGCACTTGAAATTGTACTTTCCTCTAGGGTCTTTCAGCACACTTGTCCCCGGTTATGGGTTTGCACTTCTGTTGTACGTCGCACTGGATAAGAGCGTCTGCCAATTGCCAATAATGTAATGTAATAATGAAAACAACTGGTTGAAAAGTTAAACGTTTTCTAGCCCTCTAGGACATAACCAGACTACGGAATGCATATCCAGGTAAGCGTTTCATTGGGGTTTAATTAAGTAGATGTCTTAATCACCCAGATTTCCACTCCTCTAGATATCTACTGTAAATTCTGTTTTTTTCTCAGTGGGATACTCGTGTCTCAGGTTTCTGTTGAAACACGTGCAGCAGTCCCGTGTGTATTTTAGCTAACATCGAGTTAGCTGGTTAGTGAGTCGCTGAAGCGCTGCATAATTTTGCAGTTTAAATCGAGACCTCTATTGGAAACCCTGATTTGTCAGAAGTAGTGACTGAACTTTGGTTTAATAGGAAGAGCACATCTCCAGAAGCCGGACATATCTTACATCAGTGTCAACATCGACTGGTCATGAGCCTGACAGGTGAAGCCACAATTTAATTCACTTCCTTTTTTTTATTTTTTATTTATCTTTCTTATAGTTGCAGTATACTTTTAGGAGTATGAAGTTATGTCCGACATATACACTTTATTGAGCACACAGTGAGCACTTTATTAGGTATTTATTAGACTTCTGCTGCTGTAGCCTATCCACTTAAGAGGTTTGACATATTGTGTGTTCAGAGATGCTTTTCTGCATACCACTGTTGTAATGTGTGGTTATTTGCGTTACTGTCACCTTCCTGACAGCTTTGACCAGTCTGGCTCTTCTCCTCTTACCTCTCTCATTAACATTTTTTCTCATTTTTTTGCCCGCAGAACTGCTGCTCACTGGACGTTTTTGTTTTTTTGCACCATTATCTGCAAACTCTAGCGTGAAAATCCCAGGAGATCAGCAGTTTCTGAGATACTCAAACCACCCTGTCTGGCACCAACATTCATGCCTGCATGCTTTTATGCATTTTGTTGCTGCCACATGATTGGCTGATTAAATATTTGCAATAACAAGCTGCTGTACAGCTCAACCTAATAAAGTGCTCGGCGAGTGTATTTTGTACTTCATATTTCTGCATGTGTTGCCATGACTCATATTTTCATAAAGGATACACTCGGTTATAAAATATGACACAGGTCTGTGTTATTGTGCTTCCGGTGTTTGACTTGGACTTTTATTGAAGGTCTTACATTCAATATCAGGTAATAAGTGTGAGGGGGAAAAAGCCTCTCACTTCATCACTTCTGAAGCGGAGCTCCAGCAGAGTGCCTGCATTATTAGCATCGTAAGGCTGCAGGTTCAGCTTCATATTATTTCCCCCCGCTCCTCCGTCAATGCGATGTGGCATTTCCTCAATCTAATTTTGAACCGTTTTTTTTTTTATTTTATTTTTTTTTATTATTGATACGGTTACCACGACGACGGGGGAACTGAAAATAAATCCGGTAGGAGGACGGCTGCTTCTGGAGTGGCGAGTGGCACCTCAAAGATGGCCGTTTTTAACTCGGAGGGACGACAGCGCGTTTTTAGCCGATTTAGCCAGAAATGATATCACATTAGTCAGAATGGAACGGCTCTCCTTAGCCTTAGCTATTACGGTCTGGATCTGGATGAGAAAAATGCCACCGATTTAAAAAAAGAATGAAGTAAATTTATAATACCAATAAAAAGATTCACTCGTTTGGAACGCTCACACTAGTAATTTGGAACACTTATACTCATTACTGGCAGGCGGCCACTAGCTTTGTGTAAATGTCACCACAAGTGAAATGATTGGAAGCGTTCAAAGAAGGAGAACTGACAACTTCTATAAAGTTTCACTTTGTAGATGAGCCATCCTCGAGCTTGTGTCTCTTGTAACACCCTATACACTCTATACGGGGTCTATAGGGTACTCCTGAACACCTATCATTAAGGTGTTGTGATTCTTAAGTGCACATTCTAATGCTGATGTAAAAATCACAACTAACTGAAAAGCAATGGAGTTCCAGAACACTGACTTGGAATATTGGGGAAAGCATTCCAAGAAGCCAGTTCAGTTAGAACAATATAATCATTCCACAGTAATGCAGTGGAAGCTACCAACTGAGCACTGCGTTGGTACCCATGAGCAGGTACTTACCACAAATTTGTCAGGTACTTACCACAAATTGCTTCAGTGGGTATCCAGCTGTATAAGTACGCATTATGTAAAGATGTGCAAAAACATTGTGCGCGTTACTGTGGATAAGAGCATCTGTTGAATGTAATGCACTGTATGAATAGAAACAAAGGCCTGGAAAGGGATTTAATGGCACCACACCCTAATCCACAGTGATCTCACCATGGGTGGAACATTCAATTAAAATCCAGGAGCCAGGGGAAATCGCATATACGTTTTCTGCAGCTGCAATATACCGTATGTAGAGCCCGACTTTTGAACGGCATAAAGATTTGTCATCACTGCCACTTTTGATATAACATACCACATAGATCTTGAGTGGTCCTCTTTCAGGAGGTTGTACTGGCAAAATGAGTCTAAACCTTCCAATCTGTATATTTGTAATCATTAGCATGTTCGTACAGAACCATGCCACTTCTAGATAAACTGTTCAGTTCTGTGAAATTGTCTATTTAAGCGTTCATTTTTTAATAAAAATCTTCACGCTGTCGTTAATAAATTGTAGGAAATGAGCCAAGAAACAGGTTTGGCAGGAGTATCCGCACTTCATTGCCCAATTAATTCAGTCACCGTCTTATAAAATTGAAATTGTTGATGCAGAAAGCCTAGAATGTTCTATTTTGTATGAAGATTTATTTCATATTACGATAAATAAATGTTTGAGAAAAATATTTTGTTTGCTCTCGCTAGCTGAATTTCCAGTGTGGGAAAAGCACATCAAGAGACATTGCAGGACAAAATAAATAGCTCTGGATGGTACATAAATCACTGTCTCGAAGGCCTACATTCCCGGGACTTGAACTCATGACCCTCCTCTATGCTCCACGGCACCTTAACCGCTAATCCCTGCTTCGCAACCCACGACCACCATTTTCTTTAACAGAAGTGTGTCTGAAGCGTCTGCTCCAAAGTTAAGAGAATCTCTGAAGCAGAAGCGAGGAGCGGACTGACCTATGGTCACGAGTGAGCTTTGATGGCTAGAAACAAAGACGTCAGCCTCGCTGGTTGCTGGGGGAGGTTGTAGCTCTAGGCTAAAACTGTGTTGTGTTTGTTCTGCCGGTAGAGCTCCCCTGTGTCAGGTCTGGCAGGAGGGAGGCGAATGCACTCAGGAGGCATGTGCCAGTCAAAGATGCATTTTTTATGAACCCAGAGCTTGGCCTTGCACCCGGAGAGCTACAGCTGAAGACGGACGAGGTGAAGGGTTCGGGGAGCAAGCTGTTGAACGGGACACGGTTATGGGGCAGCAAAGAACGGTTTACCATTCGAGATATACAGTAGGCGCATGGCTATATCTCGACACCTATTGAATGGTATAGAGGAAACACGCGGTTTTCTAAGGATTAATTCATCGCGGATACAAAACCCGAGCGAATGAAAGGAGAACATAGAATATGCTTTGATATTGGAATGCCTGAAACCAAGGTTTATCTCTGGAGTGCACAAAGTTATGAAGGCAGGCACTGCGTACTAATCTGTCGGCGAAAGGCTTACCTCCAAGGAAGCAGTGGAGCAGACATCAGAAGTGGTCTGCTGACCCAGCCTGCCGCAGTGACTGAGAGTGGAAACTCTCTCTCTCTCGCTCTCTCTCTCTCTGGTACAACTTGTCTAACTTCCGAAATGGCTTTATTCACTGTGACCTTTGCCTTGCTTTGTTGGTTTTCACTGATCTCACATCCACAAAAGCTCTTTTCCGCTGTGATAACTTCACTCCAAGAGCGCCAGACCTGCTTTCAGCCAGGCGTTGACTCACCACTCCACATCTCAGTACTGATGTCAGCCAGCCTGAGTGAGACCTTAAATCAGAGTACAGGAGAGACAGGGGTGTGTGTGTGTGTGTGTGTGAGAGAGAGAGAGAGAGAGAGAGAGAGAGAGAGAGAGATACTACAATAAATTACTACTGATAAGGCAGTTTCAATGAATTTACTGTCACAATAAACCAAGGGTAAAACTTATTTCAATGTAAAAACAAAGTTAAGCGAACCAAACAAATGCTACAAATCAAGATTAGCAAAGGCAGTGGAGGAGTGTATGTGCAAACAACTGACTGAAGCACACAGTCCTTGTTACGCAAACATTTCAACAGGAAAATTTGAAAACAGCCAAAAAAAGCTAAAAACCAGAAACCTGAAAACACAAACAAACTACAACCCCCCCCCCCCCCAAGAAACAAATAAAAAAAAGGACATAAAAACCTAAAATAAACTCCACAAAAAAATGAAATAAATAAAAATAAACATAAAAGAGACAGAGAGCTACCGAACAGAGGAGAAGAAGGCTGGCTTCAAGCCGTTTTCTGGGTTAGGCTCAGTCTTTGCGTATTGCTGCTCGGTGTGCCCAGGGCCCAGGTGAGCGATGAGGCACACAGACGGCAGTGACAGTGGAGTGACCGCTGCAGTAACCATCCGCTGCACGCTGTGTAAACTGTGTCAGGGACAGAGGGAACGGCGCTGGCTTTCAGGACTGTCTGGGAGGGCGCAATATATTCCACTCAAAAACAACCAATTATTTTTGTTGTTTATAAAATGGTGGGTCAAAATTCCGGAAAGGAAAATCTTATTAATGGAGAAACTCTTCTTGAGATGGTCGAGAGCAGTAATGGTACCAGACAATATAGCCAGGCCACACACTCCTGAGAACTCCTGAGGCATGCACCCTTTTCAGTGGACCTATGTTCTCATGACTTTGCTTTATTTTTGCTGCGAAGTCTTCCCACAAAGTATGCACTTGACTGTATCGGACTCAAGGCAACCAAGCGTGGTGGACTGTCACAGGTATGCCTGCACACCTGGCTTTTGTCTTTCCAGTTTCTGTATGGTTCTTCTGTTCACAGGACAGAAAACAGGTGTTTGGACATGGGCTTGAGTTAGATTCAGGTCAACATCAAAACAGATCAGAATAATGGCGTCCGAATACGGGCTGAGTTAAGAATGGACACCATTACATTACATTACATTATTGCCATTTGGCAGACGCTCTTATCCAGAGCGACGTACAGTTGATTAGACTAAGCAGGAGACAATCTTCCCCTGGAGCAATGCAGGGTTAAGGGCCTTGCTCAAGGGCCCAACGGCTGTGCGGATGTTATTGTGGCTACACCAGGATCAGAACCACCGACCTTGCGTGTCCCAGTCATTTACCTTAACCACTACGCTACAGGCACACCGGCACTGTACCGATTGTTCCGCCACACTTCCAGGGCATAACCTGGCATGGGGAGATAGCCAAGGCCACATGGTACTCACCAGGGGTTCTTCTAACACTCTCAAGAGTATGTTTTGGGAATGTATTCCAGCTGCCATTCTAACATCACCTTTGAACCCGCTGGTCATTTTCTTACACTGCAGTCGTGTCATTTCCAGGTTCGTTTTGAGTGCCGCGGTGAGTCATATGACAGCCTTCAGACAGTCTTAAGCTCACAGCGGGCAATTTGCACTCCTGAAACACTTGAACCACTTGTAACATGCTATTACTGGGAGCACCAGCTCCTTACTGCCTGCAGTGACGTACATGCTCAGAAGGCAACCAGCACGCCCATCGCCCGTATAAGGACTTGTGTGGGAAGCCAAACAGAAGCCAAATGGTTATTTATGCGGTACCTTACTGTAAAACTTAAATTAATGTCAAAGGTAAGCTGTGCTAATCCCAATCGTATAGTTCCTGCTCTATTTTCATTCAGACTCAGTGGAAAAGGGCCGGTGGCTAACTAGCACTGGCTCCACATGTTATATATGTATATTCCCCATTTCATGGTTTCAAGTTGACATACTAACCATTACCATTCTATGTTATTAAACCTGTCTGGAATCTTTTGAAGGTCTTATGCTGATGTATTTCTGGATAAAGCCAGAAGCCAGTTATAGTCTCGCAATCATTTGATTAAAGTTGAGCACAGAGGCCCTGCTTTTTGCAAACTTGAGATGCATTTTTTTACTGGCATTTAGCAAATGCCGTTATCCAGAATGACTTAAACAACTTCTTTTTTAAAAAACATTTTTGCATAGAATCCATTTATACTGGATCCACCGCAAAGGTATAATCGTGTCACACCTGGGAATTGAATCAGCAATCTTTGGGTTACAAGCCCAGTTCCCTGCCCATTAAACTGGCACCCAGCAGACACCGCCTCTCTGTAGAGTACCAAATCTGCAGGATGAGCAGATGAGCAGCTGCTTCTATTTCAAACTATTTCAAAACTTGTTTTAACAAATCAGAAGAAGGGGAGAATTAATATTGAGCTTTATTTCTACAGCCAGTATACTGCATTTGAGCATGTTTATTTTTATGTAACTTATTTTTAGAATGGATGGATGAATACTCAGCATGTAGTATACTGCATAGTAAATCATTCTCATAAATCCTTATACATATACGAGCTGGTTGGTGCCTTGCATGGCAGCCAATCGCCAGTGGTGTGTGAGTGTGTGTACGAATGGGTGAGTGAGAAGCATCAATTGTACAGCGCTTTGGATAAAGGCGCTATATAAATGCCAACCATTTACCATTTACATTCCATGTTCAGGTATTCTGCCATGCTTTCCTCATCTTTTATCGGAAGGTTTTTACAGAGAGAGAGCATCTTCACCCTTCCACGGGTTGCATAATAAACTTAAATAAAAAAGGTGAGAGAAAGTAAAAACCGAGCAACATAACTTTTACGAACTTTTAGGCCCGGCCTGCTCCATTGCTTTTCAGCTGTGTCTTTTTTTTAATGAATTTAATTCTATTTTGCGTGTGAAGAAACAACCTGACGCTCATCACAAACTGACTCTTTTTTTGACCCTTAAGACAACACAAGGGTTAAACACCTGGGTTGATTCATTAGCAGAACCTACCAGCAGCCGTGGTGGTGGCAAACCAGCTCTCCACCAGACTGAACTTCACACACCTGTATGCCTTTCATGAAACACAGCAAACCAGTCCCCTTAACACTGAGGCAAAGTCAAAGTCAAATCTTCAGGCTTACTTCACTGCGATGGTGGATGAAGCCCTCCAACCAACAGGATACACTGCAAATACCAAAGGATAAGTCAGTCTGTACTATAATATTTTAACCTTATAGTACTTTTATACTCAGAATTAGAATTAGAATCTATTAGAATTTCTACTCTTCATTTAGCTAAATAAGACTAAAATATTGCCAATGAGGTAAGACAGCATGATTCATTTCAGGATTTGCCAATGAGGTAAGAAGGTGTTACTTAGTATCTTAGCAGGCTAATATTTTCTACTTGAGAGAAAAAAGTAAGACTTTAAAACTCAATGCAAGACTGAAACACTTGACGGACAGACTTTTTCTTTTGCAGTGTACTGATTTCTTGAGGCGAGTAGGAGGCTGATTGTGTCTCCAAACGCACGGAGAGAAAACTCTGGAGTTACACCTCTTCGCCTTCAATAGAAAACCACGGAATAACTCAGAACGTCTTCATCCTTCATGCCTCCTTCAGAACAGGTCAGTTCAAACATTTTCCCCTCTCCGAAAAACTTCAGCACAGCAGGAGCCGAGAGGATCGTGACGGGTTTGCAAATCCTCCTGTATGCCGTCTGCTGACAAATGAGCACACGGCTGTGACAGAACTCAAACCTCGCCTTCCAGCGGAGTGAAAGAACAGGACAGGAGCAGTGGCTAATGAATGCTTATTCCTTAGCACTGCTTGACCATGAGGAAAAACTCATGTGTTGCAGACAGTCTTTCCGACATATGGATGAATTCAACTGTTTTCCAAATGAAAAAAATAAAATAAAATAATAATAATAATAATAATAATAACAATAACAATAACAATAACAATAACAATAACAATAACAATAACAATAATATCATTGTTTACTTACATATTACTTTCTTCATCTAGTAGTTGTGCTTCAGTATACTGGATGTCTAGGGGTTTTTTTGGTTTTTTACAGAGTGCATAAATGTCTTTTTTTGGTGTACTGCAGTTAGTGTTGCACCACAAAACATTGGACTCGGTTGGCCCAGTATATCTAGGCCGGCTTCGCTCGCAGACCGCAGAATGAGAAGAGCCGCTCTTACTGCCTCGCCGGGCGCGCGATCAGAGAGGGCCGAGGAATTCGTACAAATAGTTGTGCGTGCGTACATCCCCCCGGACGGCGACCGAGCCGGACTGGAACGACGCCGCCCCGCGGGACCGCTGCCCCGCGGTGCGACGCGCCCCGGGACGTGTCCCGCCAGGCCAGGGCCTCCGCGCTCCGTACGACGGGGGGAGGTTCCCGCGGAGAGCAGGGGGGGAGGCTAATTGTAGCCTTTTAGTTCAAGTTAAGTGGATGAACAATGCCGCTAACGCCTCTGTGTGGCATCTTTAAATAGGCTATAAAATGGCAGGGTGGGCGGGTGCAAATGTGAGGTCTCTCAAAGTAGATTGTGGGGAGACTGTGGGTGCCAGTCAGTCCCCCCCCCCCCCCCAAATACTGAAATGAAAATGTATTCTCAGAAAGAAGACCATTTCTATTCCCGAATTCTTCTAAATGTGTTTGAATGTGCCCAATCCTCATCTCCAGGGAAACGCAGGCTTTTGACACAATACATCCTCTTGTCTTTTTAAATAGTTTTCTTATGTCTTTCTGTTGATCTGAGGTATTACAGCCTAATGCCTAATGAGTAGTTCTGGAAGCCTTTTTCGATCATTTGAGCCATTCTTGTTGTACACAGAGATGTAAAGGGTACATTCTTCTAATTATGTGTGCTACAATGTCCAGTGTTATCTGTGTTGTGAGCGTAAATATGTGAGCAGAAATGGTTCATTTCTATTTAAGTTTCATCATTCAATTCTCAGAGCCAGCAGAACTTTAAAGGGCCTGTACAAATTTACAGAACATTTACTTTTGAAAAACATCATTGGCTGCGTAAACACAGATGAGCTTTATCGCTTCTCCTCCAGGCTCCTTTCAACAGTGTCATTTTCCCCGATCGAGGGACAGAAATGATCCAAACATCTGCTGCAACCCCAATGTTCTTTGTATGTGCTGGTATAATCACTGACAATCTGCAAACCAAAACAGAGGCAGCATTTTCTGTGACACAAACAGAGCACTGAGTGGCAGGCACACTGCAACAATTCAAAACAACAATAATAATCTTAACAATTATTCTAGTCTGATACAAACACGAAAAAAAAGATATTTTGTCTTTATACAAACCTGCCAGTAAATTGAGGAGTTTTTCATTTTCCCATGGAATATATGTATAATATTTTACAGCCCCCAAAAGAAATGAAACTATTGTAAATAAGTGTAGGTTGCAGTGTTTTCTCAATGTTTTGTATATTTAGTAAAAACATGACTTCAAATTTTGTGTTTTAGACACATTGGGATCATAGCAAAGAATGCAATAACAACATTGAGCACATTTTTCTTTGTTCTCTCTTTGGGTATAAAAGTACCCTCTCACTAAAGTAAAAAAGATTATCCTGCTTTGGGCTCTATTTTTTTTATGTATTTGTTTTACTTTTTCCAAAGTTTGAGTGGAATATGAAATGTTCTGAGCAGCTGGTGCACACAGCAGTAAGTACAGCTAACCTTTCTGTGATAGCTCAAACTCCCAGAGGCTCATGTTTCATTCAGTAGGCTGGGCAATTTCCCTGTCGGTGGCTTCTGATTGGCTACAGTAACACAATAGTTAATTCAATTAGTTTAAGCATTAAATAAAAATAACTAGAAATAAAAGTAATACATTTTCACATCAAAAAAAATCATAAAATAGGGTCAGTTGTCTGATTTCGAATGAAACGTTCTCTCCTGGACAACCGAGATTAATTTAGTTATTCGTTTAGGTTATTTGTTTGTTTTTTTGTTTATTTACGAGTTTTGTATTTGCAGTGATCGCTCCGGGATGATGTGGTGGGTGGCCTCCCAGCAGGTCCGTGGTAAACATTATGTTTCCTTCGAGCTTGTTGGAAAGCTCCAGCCTGGCGGTTCACTTCTGCGCGCCTTTTCCGTCTTTGTTACGAGATCTGAACGCTCGCTTGTCGAGCAGTGACGAGCACAAACCCTGAGCTAACAGTGTGAGTCAGTTCCTCTGCTTGTGTTTGTGACAGACAGCCGGGAGTCCTCAGTACATACATAATGCATTTCCCCTACCATTTCTGGCACACGCTCGCCTTTCTCTTTTTAGAACCACAGCTTACCTGCCCCAACCCCTCTACCCTTCCACATTTGCAAAGTTATTCATTTTATAGATGAATTCTATTTCATATGTCGTAAAGCACAGTAAGGAGCAATGCGGATGAATTCATTTCTTCAGCGGTTGCGGAGATATTTATACCGCTTATACCGCGTATACTACATTCTTGGCAGGATTTCCTGAGTTGCAGAGCGCAGTTTACCCATTTCACCTGCAATGACAATGAGAACAGCAACAGCAATCAATGTGTAATCGCCCCTAAAGCGAAGCGTGAACCCCCGGCCTGCTGGCTGCGACCACAGCGGAATCAATAACAGGGACGATCCATTAGCCCGGCTCCGTCAGACAGGAACATGAGCGCCCTGCTTTTGACATCAGGAATGGCCACCACTGCGCTGCTCCGAAGAAGCATCTGCACTGTCACCCTTCCAACCTTGACTTCTGAGTCCTAAGTTTTTAAAGATTTCCTTTTATGTTTTTTTTTTTTTTTTTTTTTTCTCATCTTTCATTCACTAATTCACTCATTTAGAAATGGTTGTTGTTTCGGCCCATTCCATCAGAGGAATGTCTCAGACAGTCTGAGTTAGCACATGCTAACAATACTGTAAATGTTGGAACAGGTTAAAAATATTTACGCCCCTGCACCCCTTATTATGGGCCCCTCTCATGTCGGGGCCCTGGACCAGGCCCTGGACCTGGACCAGGCTGTCTGCAGCCGAAGAGGAGATGGATAGTCAGTTATGGTTATGGTCAAGGTTTGACTCCAGGACCAGCTGCGCCCCCTGTCTGCCAGCCTTACAGCATGGTTAAGATTTGATAACAGGACCAGTGCTTCGGCTGGAGATGCCCCCGGAGGAAGATGGAGAAGAGTCAGAGTTATGAAGTCACCTACAGGAGGGAACAGCAGCAGACCGGTTTGCGTGGAGCTGAACTGAGGGTAAAATCTGAGATTTCAAAGTAAAAAACGGTCTCGGTTTATTCGGCGGTGTCCACTTATGTCAGCAACACCGGCGGAGAGCCTCTGTGTGTAGCTCCCAGGACTGTCCATCCAACGATGGCATATCAAAGTGAGGACAGCACAAAGGGGGAGAGTGTGTTGCGGGGGAGGTGTAAATCGAGCCAGGAAGTGGCTCCGTGGAAAAGGCGACGCTGTCACAAAAGGCTCATTCGAGCCGGTCCTTTTCTGAGCTTTTGCTGTTTGATTGAATTACTGAGAAAGAGAGCAAAGGCTGTTACCTGACCGATCAACACAATGCTCCTCTGTGATTTCACCGTCTTGGAAGCTTTCAGAAGCCTCTGCCGGTTGGTTTTTGTCATTTTTACCACAAAAGGTATGAAAACAAACATTTTACAAATGCTACACTGATTATTGTGTGTGTGTGTGTGTGTGTGTGTGTGTGTGTGTGTGTGTGTGTGTGTGTGCAGACTAACAGGTGAAACTTCTTGTGCTGTATAAGTTTGCAAAAATGACTCTGTACAGTATGTGCATGCATGTATAATGCACTCTCGATTGCCAGACTCCTCTAGTTAACCCTTGTGTTGTCTTAAGGGTAAAAAAAGACCCGTCACTATGTTTAACAGCAGAGAAAACCCCTTAAATTATCTTTTTCTTCAACTTGAAAATTGATGACAAAGTTTGTAATGACAGTGTAGTGACAGGTGGTTTCTTCATGCAAAATAGATTATAAAAATAGAAATTCAATGAAGCTGCTTTATTTTAGGGGTTTAGTGAAGGCGGGTCATTTTTGACCCTAAGGACAAGAGGAGTATACAGAATGTTAAGACTACACAAGGGTTAAGCTATGCAGGATCTGGAAGGGTATTTAATTTAGCCTGATGGGGCATCTGGAAGGGCATTTAGCCGGGTGGGGCACCTGGAAGGGCGTTTTGTACTCCTACCTCTTGCCCTCGGAGATGAAGATCATTTTGCTAAGGAGTAATTTTATTCACAACTTAATGACTTAACAAATTACCCGCTAAGTGTCTGCCCTCACATCAATGGAAAGGAGACGTACAATGCAATGGCCAGTAATTAATTTGAATTCTTCCCAGAGGGGAAATTCCTGTCTTGTGCAGTATTATTTCTTGCTCAGTTTTTCCCCACTAGAGTATATCTCATAAATGCATCACTGAAGGATCTTCTGCGTCCGAACTGACTTTATGACCTCCAAACAGAAACAAATGAGAAAAATGCTATGCCTAAGACACCTTGTAGAGTACTAACGATGCATAGTAAGGAGCAATGTGGATAAATTAATTAATTCAGTGTTTGTAGAGATTTATATACCACATATACCACATATACAAAGTTCTTGGAGACATTTCTAGAGTTGCAGAGCACAGTTTAACTGTCAGGCCTAAACTTCAATCAGATGGCAGAAAATATCAGGAAATATCTGTCTGTATCTGCCGCTAATATTTAAGAGTACCTTGTGTGGAAATCAGAAGACAAGATTTAAAACACAACATTTAGGACAAAGGCTTCATTTTCAAAATTAGGATTTATTTAGAAATTAGCATTTTGTTGTGAAACAGGTCACAGGCATAGCTGGACAGCTAGCATTATCACCCTGGGGAATTGCAGCAGCTGTCTAAAAGATTAGCCTGTAATAGCAAGCCACTCTGTCAGGCTAACAATGTATAATCACGCCCAGGCTACACATTCATTACTCGGGTTGGAACAAACTCGTGTTGAGAATCCTGCCATAATTCTGTATTGCCATTGTGTTGTCTAACAAATTGATTTTGAAATAGATTTTCCATGTCCCGTGTTTTTCTCTCTGTTAGACATTTGATAGCTCTACAATTTGGAAAAACATTGGAGATGTAAAATATTTATAAGACACGCAATGCAGCGCAGACTTTCCATCAGTGGTGTGCACGCTTTTAACTTGAGAGAGGGCTCATCACTGTTGCCGTGGTTACGCTGCACAATCCAATCAAGTGGCACTGTTCCGGTGTGATGATAAATTGTCCTGTCGCTAATGGTGATGTCAACATCTGCATCATCCCAAAAATCAAATACCATGGATATTTGAATGAAGCTGTATTGTGTTTGCATTTTTTATTTCCCCCCCCCCCCCCCCTTAATTTTTAACTCTGACAATAAGTCTGACTCTTAATTTTTAACTCTGACAATAAGTCTGACTCTTAATTTTTAACTCTGACAATAAGTCTGACTCTTAATTTTTAACTCTGACTATAAGTCTGACTCTTAGTTTTCTAACTTTAGTCTGGCTTTCCCTTCACAAACAAACCGTGGCGTATTTCTTTCAGAACAGTCTCAGCTACATAAACAAACCATATGCAGACATTTCATTGTATTATGTGTGTATGAACTGCAATGAAAAGCCCAACAAAGAGAAAAAAATGTAAGTGAAATTCTTGTATTTTATAGCACACAGCCAACACATAATGTGTTCCAAGACTTTTTATACATATTTCTGTCACTCCAAGGACTTGGCACGAGAAAACAACCAAAAACAATATCACACATCACATCACTAAACATAAGATATGTATATAAATATAAGCCGACCGAAATTGGAAAACAAAACTCTTAAATTCCATCCAACAAACAAACTATATACTACTAGCTTAACTATACAAATAAGCAATAATTGTGTATGTGAAATATATACCCCTAAAATATTTCTCTCTCCTCTACCTTCCTTGACAGAGTGGGAAACTTTTTGTAACCATATTCGTGATCGGGTCTCATCAGCTCTGATATATTGGTTTAGAACCGTGATTGGAGTGTCCAGTGGAAGCTTCTAGGATCAATTTTTCGATGGAACTCTCTGATTAGCTCTCGGACGTTGTCAGTCAAAGTTATGGGCCATGGCACTGCTTTGCATAAGTAGATTTATGGTAAACCCCACCCTTATTTGGATGTGTAAAGGACTGGCTTTCTTGATTGGAATTTTTTTTTTGCTGGCGTGACCATTGGCTCAGCGAGAATCTTAGCTCTTATACTCATTTCACAGATAGGAATTGCATGAAATTTGATTCATGTTTGATTAGGAGGAGTGCGTGATAGCCTGCCTACGACCTGTCTGAGGTCCCAGGGTTTAAAACAATGTTGGTCCTCTTTACAAAAAGGTTCATGAATTGCCATTAAATAATGCAGTTAGCAACATGAATGAATGATGGACAAATACATAAATGAAATATGAAATTAACTTTTCATTAGTTCATGCATTTATGATTAATTAACTAACGTATTTGTTACATATAGCAAACCATAGGATGAACTTGGCAGTAACTAATGTAATTAACATGAATTAATGATGTAGAAATAAATTAACAGAGCTGTACAGATTAACTTCTCAGTCGTAGTTAGTGAACAACTACATTAGTTCATACCAATTCACGGAACCTTATTGTAAAGTGTCACCACAATGTTATACTGTACCGTTTTCCTTTTCTCCCGATATGGAATTGGCGGCTTCATTTGTCCATATTTATTTTTTATTCTTTTATTTTTCATATTTCTTGTCTTTCTAAGGCACCCCATCAGTTTGGCAAACCTTCGCATTCATCCTCCAAAGTGGGGCTGTCAGCCAGTGGCTGCCTTCACTGTTCTCCCGGTCACTGCACTGCATTGTGTGGCAGGAAGAGACCGTGCACAGACCTAATCAACCAGATTCATCACTGCATGCACAATCCCTCCACTGCATCCAGTGGCAGAAAGAGTCTGTGCACAGACCTAATCAACCAGATTCATCACTGCATGCACAATCCCTCCACTGCATCCAGTGGCAGACAGAGTCTGTGCACAGACCTAATCAACAAGATTCATCACTGCATGCACAATCCCTCCACTGCATCCAGTGGCAGACAGAGTCTGTGCACAGACCTAATCAACAAGATTCATCACTGCATGCACAATCCCTCCACTGCATCCAGTGGCAGACAGAGACTGTGCACAGACCTAATCCACCAGATTCATCACTTCCACGTGCAGAAAGGAGAGGGAGACAGCACTACAGGGGCCGGTTTCACATAGCATACATTTGGGAGGCTTAAGATTGGACCTGGTTTTAAGAAGCATGTTATTATAAGATTCCAGCAAAATTCCCGCAAAAAAAGGTCCCTGAAAAACCAAGAGCATATTCATTTAAATTACAGGGACTCTCGGTGAAGCAACAGGTGCATTAGATTACTACCTTGCAGGATCGTCTCCTGAATGTATTATTCTATTTACCACTGACAATAGATCACAGCATCACGTCCTGCATCTGCCACAGAACTTTGAGCTAAGACTCGAATAAGATCTCACTATACGGTCTAAAAACTCTACCCTGGAGACGCAAGTCTTGTATCGACATCTCCAGGAGAGTTTTCAGGAGTAACTCAGAAAACAACGACTGGGAACACGAGCCCGTTATTTATCGGTGAGGCCAACTAAGCTGCCTCATTGAGAGGGACCAGTTCCCCCCATTAAATCTCAATTTCCAACCCGAGAGGTGGACCGGCTTGTCACCGAGATGCAGCCGTACCTAACAAAGATTATTACCCAGCGCTCTCCTGGGGCTGGCTGCCTGGTATTATAGTGCTGATTGCTTCGGGGAGCGACAAGCTTCCTTTGATACATTGTTGTGGTGGCTCGGCCTGCCTTCCACGCCCGAGGAATCGGATCGTCCGCTCCACTCGCAATAAAAAAATCAGGGTATGCTGGAACAAGGGTTCCGGGCATAAACCTGGTGCTGCACTGTGGATGTCGAAGATAAATTAGCCGTGACGGAACAAAAAAAAAAACGAAACAAAATGACGAAAGAATTCCACCGCTGAACGGACCGGCAGGTGCTTCGATTCATTGATTTGTTATAAATGTCGGTGAAAATTAAAGGCGAAAGTCGACGGACTCCCGGCCGCCGTGTCAAACGCGGTTGCGCCCGGCAGCCTGACGGGTCCTCGTCGAGTTGCGAATCTGGATTCTGTACCTGCAGCGAGAAAGCGCAGATCTGAGAGCCAGGCAGCCCGCGGCCGCGGCTCGTCTTCTCTTATCTTTCATGTCTCCTCCTTTTATCAGCGCCAGGCTGGGAGGCCTTGCATCAGAGAGCAGCAGGGGGGGCTCCAGACTGAGGGGAAATGTTCGGCGGCGGGGGGGGGGGGGGGGTGTGCGGGTGGAGGCGCACGGGGGGAGCGGGTGGAGGCGTGTGGGGGGTGCAGATGGAGGAGCTCTAGACTGAGGGGGAAATGTTCGGCGGCGGGGGGGGGGGTGCGGGTGGAGGTGCACGGGGGAGAGGGTGGAGGCACAGGTGGAGGTGCATGGGGGAGCAGGTGGAGGCGTGTGGGGGTGCAGATGGAGGAGCTCCAGACTGAGGGGAAACGTCCAGTGGGGGGAGCAGGTGGAGGTGCATGGGGGAGCAGGTGGAGGCGCACGGGGAGCAGGTGGAGGTGCACGGGGGAGCAGGTGGAGGTGCACGGGGAGCAGGTGGAGGTGCACGGGAGAGCAGGTGGAGGTGCATGGGGGAGCAGGTGGAGGTGCACGGGGAGCAGGTGGAGGTGCTCCAGACTGAGGGGAAATGGCTTTGCACCGTACATCAGTTTTTTTTTTCTATCATTTTATCTTTCTTTTTTTTGCAATTTATGATGATTGCACGTACAAAAATAGCTATTTGTGCTTTTCAAGCCCACCCTACCCCTTGATTCTGAAACAAGACCATTTTTTTAGGCGCACTGTGATTGTAAGATGGAAGCCCAATTGCTCACTGGTGCTGATAAGACCAGAGAATAAATTGCATGACGTTTGAAAAAAAAAAAAAAAAAAAAAAAACAGCTATGTAGTTGGGGCGAGGCAAATGAGTCTCTCTTCTAGGAATTTAATATAATCTGAAAATGTTGCATCAGAACTGCTTCAAGGCTGTGATGGAGTAGATAATAAGCACAGGCTAAATTAAATCAGTATTCCTGTTGGCAAAGCATACACATTTTAAATACTCATATGGATCCCATTGTCTGTAATGGAGTAAACCACCTGGAATATTGACCAGCTCAGGTCAGTGCTTAGCCATTGACCGCATTAAATTATGTTCAATTCCATTCAAATGAGCATTATCTTTCCTCAGGGGGAAAGGTATTTGGTTTATTGGATTTGGATTGAGCCATAACAGCAGATTTAAACAGAGGCAACCATTAATGACAATTCCATAATGCATGGCATCAGTATATTTCATATGCTTGTGCAATAAAGCAATGTTTGTGCAACAGCAATTAAATACTAAACATTTTACTATCCATCACAAATACAGAATTTTATGTGGCAGGTCTGCACCTAAAATCTGATTGCTGTTTGAAGTCACAAAAAAACTGTTTTTATTCTAATCCCATGTTCGAGGAGCCTATTGGAATAGGTTCAGTTCCTTGAAGAAATCTTTATACATAGTACTGTAATGTGGAATGCATATTAAAATGTATACCGTAAAAGTACCATTAAATATGAAATTATATTAAATTTTACATGTTACACATTGAAATAAATGTACATGATCCACATTATTAATTCTTCAGGCCTTTTTTCCATGGGAATGTTTCCGTAAACTCTGCTGTTTGTGGAATATTGCAATATTTAATCATCTGTGTGACTGAAATCTACCTTTTGAAGATTTCACACTTTTTCAAGTAATTGAATTTTACTCATGTCTTTTATTTGTATTTTTCATCAGCATAATGTACAAGTCCTTCACCGTGGTCATGTCTGTTCTTGTAGTAGTGAGTGTTTTTCACAGTTCTTCGGTTGGCTTTGAAAGCATTAATTCAGCGCTGTTCTGTATTCTTCCCTATTCCTTTTAGATCTTCCTCTTTTCATCTCCGTGCAAGCTCTTGGATCTTCAGCCGCTAATCAGAAAGAACACCAGAGAAACATGGTCTGCTGTACGCTGCCGTAACACAGTCGAATGTTCGCTGACTAGCACGTCCCATTTGAATCTCAAAGGGACTGAACCAGTGGAGAATGTCAGCCAAATTTTGCTTTTAGACTTTACTTCTAGCTGGTATGAAGTCACCCTGTGTGCAAGAATTTCAAAGCATGCGTTAGGTTACTGAAAGGATTGGGCAGAAATACCCTCCTCCGTGGAAACGTGACAGACAGGAGACTGTGGTAGATTTTCAAAGGGGGCACGCTTCACCACTGCAGATGTGATGTTTCTGTCAGATCTGCTCATGGACATTTAAAGGCTAATGCAGCGTCAAGTGAGTTCTGCCAAAGCGGCCAGCTATTCTGTGCTCTGAACTGTATACTTTTTGTGTAGAATAACAGATGCTTGAATGGGCTGTTATTGAAATGATTTTCAAATGAATTTCAATTGCCAGCTTTTCATGACATGTTTAATCAGTCATTAAAACACAATGAAAAATACCTGTTAGTCACACTGCGGAGATATTAGTCTGGCATTACTGTTGATTATTTAGTCATTCATAAGAGCCATACTCCAGAAATAATTTTGAATGCACAATATACACTCAGTGATCACTTTATTAGGTAGACCTGTACACCAACTTGTTAATGCATATATTTAATCAGCCAATCAAGTGGCAGCAACTAAATGCATAAAAGCATGCAGATGTGGTCAAGAGGTTCACCTGTTTTCCAGACAAAATGTCAGAATGGGGAAGAAATGTGATCTAAGTGACTTTGATCATGGAATGATTGTTGGTGCCGGACAGGTTGGTTTGAGTATCTCAAAAAGTGCTGATCTCCTGTTTTTTTCAAGCACAACATTCTCTGGAGTTTGCAGAGAATGGTGCAAAAAACAAAAACATCCAGTGAGCAGCAGTTCTGTGGGCAGAAACACCTTGTTAATTAAAGAGGTCAGTGGAGAAGAACCAGACTGGTCAAAGTTGACAGGAAGGTAACAGAAATGCAAATAACCACACATTACAACAGTGGTATGCAGAAGAGCATCTCTGACAACACGTGAATCCTGTAAGTGGATAGGCTACAGCAGCAGAAGACTGCTAATGATAAATACCTAATAAAGTGCTCAGTGAGTGCAATTAGGCATTGATCCAGTCCATGCTATAAAATATGAATCGTTGTGTAATCTTTGAATAACAAAAATTCTATGAGAATTAGCATTTATTTTTCAGCCAAAAGGAACAGGAAAAGCTGTGTGTTTCAACCCATGTTAAAACAAGATTACACTAATCTTCAGTTTATAGCGGTTGGCCATAACAAAGATCACAGAGCACAGTTAAGTTTAAGGAAATTCCGGGTGTCCTTCAGACTTTGTGGAGCGCGTGGAACAAAGAGTTTCATATCCAGGGGTTTTTTGGTGAAAGCTTGGGGGTTAAGGTCTTCAAAATTAAGTGGCACAAGTCCTCAGCATAGTATCTCTCCAAAGTCCTATGATCAAAGAGCACTTTCAGCATTCTCAGCTATAACGAACCTGAAGCACGACCAGGCCGGCCAACGTCTAAGTCAGGGGTCGGCAACCCTGGTCCTGGAGAGCCGCAGGGTGTGCTGGCTTTCGTTGTTGCTCGGCATTAATTGATCAATGAAAGCCGTTGATTACACGGTTAACTCGCCTCACCTGGTTTCTTGGGTCTGAGTCGCTTGCTTATTTTAAGGTGGAGACGAAAGCCAGCGCACCCTGCGGCTCTCCGGGACCAGGGTTTGCCGACCCCTGGTCTAAGTCAACTAGGACTGCGAACAGCGAGTTCAGAGGGGTCACGCGGCATGGAGCGGAAGCAGCCTAGCGTCGTCCGGGGCCCTCGCGGTCGACGGCTTCGTGAACCGCGGGTGACGGAAAACAAGAACGACGAGACGGGAAGCGAACCCGGGGTCTCGGTCGCCGAGGCGGGCGTGAGGAACAGGGGCCCGGCGGGAATCACGGGGAGGCGGCGTGTTCCGCGGCGTGCGCAATCCGGCTTTTCGGCCAAATCCGCCAGACGGGAGACGCTGGGTGGTAATTCATGCGGGATCGCATTGTGGAATGGGATGGGATGGGATTGGGAGGACGGGGGGGGGTGGGGGGGTCCCATTGTGCTGGGAAAGGGTCCCGGGAGATTTAAACAGAAAGAGAGGATTAATTTGGATTTCCCATTGATGCAGAAGCCTTTGATGTCGGGTTGGGCTTCTCTGGATGTGGATTGGACTGAAGACGCTTTATATTAGCGCGCTATCTGGAGGGGAAATTCCGATGATGGCTAATTCTGTCGAGCACCAGTGAATGACTCTATAGAACTAAAAAAAAATATATATTATAATTCCATTAAAATCAAATAATAGTTAATGACATTTGAGTTTTTGGCATCGCTCGTTTTCTGAAAATAGCAGGGAAGTTATGGAGGAAGGCTCTCCAGATATGATTAGAACCTGTGGCCATCTTGTCCTTAATGATGACGAACAGACAGGTGCTTCCTGGACAATCATGATTGACAGCTGACCACTCAGACTAAATGTTTCCATGGCGATGAAGAGGAGCACAAGACCTTGAGAGGACCCCAGCTGCACCAATAATTTAATTACGTTTACCATGTAAAGTGCCTTTCCCGATCATACATGCGATAAGAGAAAATGGTGATATATGAAATTTGAATTTAAATGGAAAAAGAATGCTTTTTGTTCTTATCATTATTGGTAAATACTGGCGAGCGGAAAGTGAAAATTAGCTCCGTGTGTGTGTGTGTGTGTGTGTGTGTGTATTGAAGAAGGGGGAATGAACTGGAAATGTCAGTCTTTTTCTTTTCTTCCATGAATATATTGATTGGATTTATTATGCGCAGAAATTGCTATCGGAGGTGGAGGTTATTTCTGCCAACATGCTCTTGTGAATGAAGAGCAGTTGTATAATGCTTCTCTTTATTTTTTCAACTCTTCAGGACTTATTTTGGTTCTGCTGTCCAGCCTGTGCAAAGATATAGGCTCTAATATGAAAGGCAAAAATGTATGTTTTCACTCATTACATATTGTATGTGTGAATATGCATCTGTACAGTGTACATACATATATGTCGATGACTATTCTTATTATAATAATTATTAACTGTAAGAATTAATAATGAATCAGAATCATTCCATCTAATTTCTGCTCAGCACTCAATAAGAGACAGAGAGTATCAATGTGTAGCGTCCATTTTGAAAATATACCTGCCCCAAGGCACAGCAGTTGTGAAGGGCGAGGACTTTTATTTTGACAGACGGTTTAACCCGTTGACCCCTGAATGAAATGCCCTTTGAGCTGGCTTGGCGCGGCGCCGCTAATGATTGACGCGACTCCTGGTCCGTCCTGCCCACGCGTGTGCCGCAACGCAGCTGAAATTATGCAGGAAATATCAAAGAGCATCAAAGAGCATCTCGGAAGGGGAGTCGTCTCATCGCAAGCTCTCAAACTGCCATTTATCCAATATTTAGCCAGCACTTCCTCCTGTGAAAACAGCCAGGGACTCAAGTCCAGGGGTTTAATGTGGGATTTATTTGCATATCATTGCAGATTGACAGGAAATAAACGTCCTGGCATCATGATGCACTGCAAGAAAAAAAAAAAAACAACAACAAGTTAACAAGTGTTTTTAGTCTTGTAATGCAACTTAAAATCTGATTTTTTTCTCTCAAGTAAAAAATATTTGCTTATTTTTAAGTTACTGTTCGCTTGACAAGCGAAATTTCTTCACCCCACTGGTGAATCTTTAAATAAGTCAAACTTGCAATATTGTTTTCTTATTTTGCAAAAAAGTCAAAAATAATAATGCATAAAATCTAATTTTAAGTATAAAAATAATGCTGAAAGACATTTGCAGTGTGAGACCCTACTCTACATTTGACTTAATTAATAGGGAGCTTTAGCTTTAACAGGCGTATTAATAACCACGATAAATCGCCACGTCATGACCAGGTGATATGTTTGCATGACTGAATCCTGTGAATCCCTGTCGTTCATCTTTAATTCATTTTGCCTGTTCCACGCCGCATGTTAAAACCAAACCTCACAGGCCCTGCTCCTGCTAATGAATGCAGCTCTCTGGAAGTGTGGAAGCCATCTTCCGCAGAGCTTGACATGAACGCAGTGTGACACTGACTTTGGAAAGCTCTTCTACGCACCAGCTGTAACTTTCTCCCCGTGTTTAATTGTTTCTGTAAACTCTGCCTCCTCAGAATCCCTGTGAGGCCTTCGTCCTCCAGATCCCAGGAACAGACACGCGTAGTTCAGAAAAATAAAGACGAGGTTTGGCCAAGTTCAATTTTCAAAAGGGCATCCCTGTCCATTGGGTAATCAATATAATGAAGTGGCATATAAACGTGAACCGCTGGGTGGAGACTGGGACTGTATGAACAGCACTGCGAAAAAAGTCTGTCTTAACAGTCAGTTTTAGTCTTGTAATATGACTTAAGATAATTTTTTTCTCTCAAGTACAAAATATTAGCTTGTTTTAAGTTGCTGTTTGCTTGGCAAATTTTCTCACCCCAGTGGCGAAATCTTGAAATGAGTCAAACTTCCTCAGCTCATTGGCAGGTTTTTTTTACCAAAAAAGTAATAGAAATAAGATTTTAAATCTAAATACAAGACTAAGATACTTGTTAAGACTGATTTCGTTTTTTTGCAGTGTATAAATGTGAACAGTTGGGTAGAGAGTTAAAGGACTGTATGAACAGGGAGGGACTGTAGGGAGGACTACGGTCATATCCAGGAGACTGGCATCTGGAAGCCGCCCTCCAGCGCAAGTCCCATGTCATAAGCTTTGATCAACACTGTGCTCTGGAGATGGAGCTAGATGGGAGCTGTCAGGGGACCAGTCCAGCTGAAGCACTGGCCCCCAGTGCAGTGATGTGCCCTGCGTTCTGTTGTCCTAACCCAGCACTGATCACTGATGACTGATCACTGATCACTGATCACTGCCCAGAATCTCACAGGGCGGCGCGTAATTATGCAAAACCCCACGCTACCCCAACGACAGAATTTAGCGAGGGCCGAAGGGGTTTGCATGCTTGTCCTTCTGGTGTTGCTGGAAGAATATTAGTAGGGTTAAATAATAATGACCGCTATGCGGAGAGTCTAGATCAGCTAATGAATAAACCACATTACAAAGACAGTAGTACCACTCTGCCTTCCGCTCTTTACTGGTCCGGGCTGACCAAGAATCTCCACAGTAGGGTCAATACATTTACCTTCGTTATCTGACTCCATTGAAGATATAATTTAGAAATTTGGGTTTGAAACATACGAAAACCTCGGGAGTGATTACACTCGACTCTTACCTGCGCCACTATTACTCAATATATCCTCCCAGGATTAGCATTATTGCGGAAATCTCAGTTCGGCGGAGAACTCAGAGGCTTAGGGTCTAGCCAACACAATACATGCAAACCTGCCATGATAGTTGCAAGCCCAAGTCGGCGTGCATTTACAGGGCTCCTTAGAGCTAACTTGACAGGAACCGGCGTAGAAACGCCCATGGATTCCCTCCGCATCAAATTACAAGAGCCATGCTCCACCAACCCTTTATATGGGCCGAACTTGGCTGCCTTTCCCAGCTTGGAACCACCACGAAAGTACCAAGCCGCTGATCAGTCGGTCTTTGGTCAATATTTCCCCCTGAGTATTCAGTTGTAATTTTGGCTGAAAAGGTACAAGATGAATTAGAGTCATGGAGGTCACGCAAGTTACAAACAAAATAGATTATTCGCAGACAGGTAGGTTATTAGCTTTAGAATACCAATAGTCAATTACAAAATACACAAATTAAGAATAGAGATAGAGTAAATAATCATACCTAGCCTGCTTTGGCTACACACAAACACAGAACATACATATACGTACAATATGCCGTGTGGGAAGTCAACGGCTTATTTCCATAGTGGGCCTTTAGGCAAAATGCCTTAAAATAAATGTTGTATAAACATGTTTGAAAGAAGTAGGGGGGACCAGGGATGGTTGGCACACCTTTCACTCTTTGCAGTTGTAGGGACCACATTTCCCACAATCCCACAGGACAATTCCGCAACGTCCACCCCACATGACGTCTAGTTTCGGTTCAGCCAATACCATAATGTCGGGAGCAATAAACTTTCCCAGTATAAAAACAAGGTATGCTCTCTTTCGACACACCTCTCTTTTTGGACCCTCTCTTTGGCCATTTTCTTTACCTAATCTGCTTCGAGACTCGGACAGAGGCTGAATTCTGCATAGAACACCCCCAGGCCTTACGGACACACCTAGTTTACCTTGTGGTAACTTAGTGGCCTATAGCGAGTGGAAACTAGTATACGCGGAACTCTCCACCAGTTTACCACTGCAAACCACAGCAACACTTTTCCACCCGGAAAAAGGACCAGCGAACATCTTTCAGCACCGAATGGACTGTCCCACACTGCGCAGCCCACGGGAACATCCTAGCTTTTTGCCCAGGAGGATTTAAATTACCATCGCCCCTACAAGGACAGCATGTCTTTTGGATCCAGCAATGCGTTTGGACTCAGTAAGACTAAACGAACATTCAGGAATAACCAGTGTTATAGCTTAGTGTGAACTGAAATTGTGAATCTGTGTTTTTATATTTGTCTTCGTTACCGTTTGAATGCATTCAGTTAGCTGTATATGTACTGTGTGTGCTGGTGCCCATATGCGACCTGTCCAGGGTGTATTCCTGCATTTTTTTCGCCCAATGTATGCTGGGATAGGCTCCAGCCCCCCTGCGACCCTGTTCAGGATAAGTGGGTTAAGATAATGGATGGATGGATGTCAGTCATAAATATAATAAATATATAAAGTGTAATGTATAATATTGCATAATGTAAAATAGAGTTGAAACCAAACAGTATTTTTAACCAGTTCATCAGTAGAAATGCAATATCGGTCTACTATTCTCTCCTTTAATCTCCCTGTCTCCCTGTCTTTTTCCTCTTGTGTGCGTGTGTGTGTGCATGTATGTGTGTGTGTGTGTGTGTGTGTGTGTGTGTGTGTAAACCTGTGTGCATGTGGATCAGGTCTGCGTGGGTGTGGGTTGGTGCCCATATGTGACTGATGGAACAGTAACTACAATATTCCGCACACACATGCATGTACTATATGTGTATATAATTATGTTTAATCATGTTTAATATATGAATAATACATGGATTATCACATCAGTGTGCCAATCAACACCAAAATTAGTGGGCCAACCATCTCTACTCACATTGGGACCCACAATATTATGTCACCCAGCGAACATCATTCATCACAGACTATCAAAATGTAGCCGATTCCTGTCTCGATTAACTGGAAGTAACACATTTCCAATACCTCTAACAGTTTTCTGATACGTTTTGTGTGAAGACCATTTTTTAAAAACTTTTGTATACTACTCTCCTTTTAATTCTATGAGAATGGCACAGAGACATTTTAAAGTATTAAGGAGAGCTCATTGAAAGCTTCAATAGAGCAGAGAAAATGATCATCTCACCTGAGATCATGTGAAGACCAGCATGGTTTCCATGGTCAGCTCTCAAATGTACAGCCAGAAGGTTCTGTTGCATGGAGGTGGTTTGTGTGGTATTTGCTTCTCCAGGAAACTCCAACGCTATCTTTGTATTCAACCATATACTGTGTGCGTCATATTTCTGCCACAGTGTGAATTAGATAGTGCCCACACCAAAAAGAGGAAACTAAATTCATGAGAAAAAAAAAAGAAAAAGCAGAAAAGGGCGTACCCCGCACAGGAAACCAGGCTACTCCAAACACACATGGTCAAATGTAGAGTTAACATTGAACACATTTACCATTTCACACAAGAGTACGTATAGAGTAATGTGGGTAATGGAAAGACCGGACTGGACTACTGCCACCATCTTTTATGTATTCAGTCACATGGGGCGGTGTGGGGAGGTTTGATCATGGAGTGGTAATGGGGGTTGGGCCAAATAAGAAAGGGCAGCCATGCTCACAGAGGCCTGACCCAACCCCGTACTCCATACACAATGGCCTTCAATGCAGCTCTCTCCTTGTTGGGCTCTGTCAGGCTCCTCCACACACACACACACACACACACTCATCGCCTTACTGTCCCCTAACCAAAACTGTCCCCTGGGGCAGCATTGGCCCAGGAGGTAAGAGCAGTCATCTGGCAGTCCGAGGGTTGCCGGTTTGATCCAGCCCTGGGTGTGTCGGAAGTGACCTTGAGCACCGAACCCCCAAATGCTCCTCAGATGATCTCTCAGCCTGTTTTGCAAAGGTTCGGTGGCTAAATTGGGCAGCCCTGTCTGATTCCCTCCTCACAGGAATTGGCCTGCTTAATACACCCCCTAGCTTAACCAAGCACGATGCCCCACTGTATAGCAGCAGTAAGCTGGAAATAATTAAATAATTCAAAATAATTTGGTGTCATCCTCTGGTCAGCTTGCTGACTTCCTCCCCCGGAGCATACATCGTTAGCCCTGATTTTTGGCACCCAGGCCTGTGGGGGAAAACTAGAGTGGGGTTCCTGGAGGAGTCTTCCTAGGCCCCCTGGGGAGCCCCCCTTCTCTCACATTCCTTGAAGGTTCTTGAGCACAGGAATACTGGAGATGGCATAAAGATGTTTCATGATAATCCCACGTCAGAATATAGTAATGTTTGGTGTTATTCTGATTGGTTTCAATTCGACTGGTAGCAATGGTCTAGTTTTCGTAACAGTAGCCGAGGGGAAACTGTGGAAAACCTGTCTCTATAGAGAAGTCATTTGCTTTAGCCCCCTGACCAAGGTCTCACTGCCTGGTGGGGGTTTGGCTTAAAATTCCAGATGGGTGACCCATTTTTAGGGTCAAGAACAAAGGCCTGGATTTTGGAGATGAGGAGAAGAAAACCAAGCAATCTGGGGTTTTGTCTCCCGAGGTTCGCGTATGTTTCAAAACCAAATTTCTAAATTATATCTTCAAATGGAGTCAGATAACGAAGGTGAATGTATTGGCCCTATTGTGGAGATTCTTGGTCAGCCCGGACCAGTAAAGAGCGGAAGGCAGAGTGGTACTACTGTCTTTGTAATGTGGTTTATTCATTAGCTGATCTAGACTCTCCGCGTAGCGGTCATTATTATTTAACCCTACTAATATTCTTCCAGCAACACCAGAAGGACAAGCATGCAAATACCTTCAGCTCGCGCTAAATTCCGTTGTTGCGTTAGCGTGGGGTTTTACAGCTGAAACCCCATATGTGATGCTACACCCATAGAGTATGACCACCAGTTCACACCGACATGTGTTTACATGTTATCTGGTAAGAGTGGAACAGGGTAGGTACTCAGGATGTTCCAGTTCCCTTCTGTACCATCTACCAGGCCCATTTCCCTTCCCTCAGCAATACTAGCCCAGTAAAGCTGCATAGGCCTCAGTGCTTACACCAACCCCACAGTCTGAGTGTGAGTTCTAGCACATCACATCAGGCATCCAGTAGCCTACATTCACCAGCAAGCTCCTGTAAAATATACATATACATATACATTGAGCTCCATAATGTTTGGGACAAAGATATATGCACATATTTTATTCTATTTTTAGATTCATAATCAAACAATTCACAAGTGGCAAAACTGCAGTTTCTCAGCTTTTATTAAAGGGAATATATTTCATACCATTTGGGTTTCACAATGTAGAGATTACAGCACTTTTCATACAAACCCCCTCCCCCCCACCTCCCATTTGTTTACGGTACCATAATATTTGGGAAGAAATATGTCCCACTCACCTAGGTTAGCTGCAGGCAATGAGTTGATAGAAATGTTGTAATTTGAAGATTTAAACACAACCCATTTAAACTTTCAAACAAAATTCTTCAAATCTATGTATAACTGTGAGGATGATGTCTTTAAACTGTCCATCTGCTTCACACCGGTATGTTCCCATCATCTGACAGAGTGAGATAGTGAGAGACGGAGAGACATATTTTCCGGGGGAGACAGAGTCCAACAGCTGCACTCTGCCACTGGACGGACGTGGTGGAAATATAACAGCGCTTTGCTGTTCTGTCACTGCAGTCCATTTGATCTGTTCAGGTTTCTTCTGCACATCAGTACAGGCACAGGGCAGGACCACTGAGTGTCCTGTGAATCCAGTGATGTGTATGGGTCCAGAATCAGAGAAAGCACACCTGCAGAGAGAGAGAGAGAGAGAGAGAGAGAGAGAGAGAGAGAGAGAGAGAGAGAGAGAGAGAGAGAGAGAGAGAGAGAGAGAGCAGAGAGAGAGAGAGAGAGAGAAGAGAGAGAGAGACGAGAGAGAGAGAGAGAGAGAGAGAGAGAGAGAGAGCAGAGAGAGAGAGAGAGAGCAGAGAGAGAGAGAGAGAGAGAGATGATTTTAAGCCATATGGTTTCACAATGTACACTATAAGGTGCAATAAGCAATACTTGTCACAGTAATTGCGATGATAATGATATTGATTTGAGAGATACGAGTAAGAATTTCAGTTGATCACACATTGGTTATTTGTTGCTAAAAAGCAAGCCATTAAGTTAAAAGATTAAATAAATATCAGCGCAGAAGTAATGTGGCTAATTCTAGAACAGTGATTTCTACTTCTGCATTTTAGTGGAATTAATAAATATATTTACTGGAAGGTTACAAATAACTCACAGAGCCCTTTGTCACCCAGTGGCACCCCATCCTTCACATGCTATGGGCAAATGTGGTCAAATTTACCTTTCACTGTGAGTTTGATGTCTTTAAACTGTTCACCACTTGCTTCACACCGGTATGTTCCCCCATCTGACAGAGTGAGATCTGAAAGACGGAGAGACATGTTTCCACGGGAGTCAGAAATCAACGCCCGGTCTTTGTAGAGGTCGTCCACGTCGGCCATGTAACCAAAGTGCGATACTGGAAGACCTGGTTGAAAACGCCATCTGGCAGATCCCGGTATTGTCCCTCCATCAAGGCAGAAGCAGGGCAGGACCACAGAGCCTCCTGTGTACCCAGTGACTCCTCTGGGTGCAGATAGAGAACATCCTGGAAGAAAGGGTGACATATTGTTGCTCACTCAGACCACAAACTAGTATGAGTGCCCTGTTTGGTGATTGTTTGCTTGACTAAAATGATTTATTGACCATTTAAAACACATGTATCCCCTCTTACCAGAGATGCCCCAGATACCAAAAATCATCAATAGGAATAAAACACAATGAAGTCAATGGCTGATTTCCATAGTGGGCCTTTAGGCAAAATGCCTTAAAATAAATGTTGTATAAACATGTTTGAAAGAAGTAGGGGGGACCGGGGATGGTTGGCACACTTTTCACTCTTTGCAGTTGTAGGGACCACATTTCCCACAATCCCACAGGACAATTCCGCAACGTCCACCCCACATGACGTCTAGTTTCGGTTCAGCCAATACCATAATGTCGGGAGCAATAAACTTTCCCAGTATAAAAACAAGGTATGCTCTCTTTCGACACACCTCTCTTTTTGGACCCTCTCTTTGGCCATTTTCTTTACCTAATCTGCTTCGAGACTCGGACAGAGGCTGAATTCTGCATAGAACACCCCCAGGCCTTACGGACACACCTAGTTTACCTTGTGGTAACTTAGTGGCCTATAGCGAGTGGAAACTAGTATACGCGGAACTCTCCACCAGTTTACCACTGCAAACCACAGCAACACTTTTCCACCCGGAAAAAGGACCAGCGAACATCTTTCAGCACCGAATGGACTGTCCCACACTGCGCAGCCCACGGGAACATCCTAGCTTTTTGCCCAGGAGGATTTAAATTACCATCGCCCCTACAAGGACAGCATGTCTTTTGGATCCAGCAATGCGTTTGGACTCAGTAAGACTAAACGAACATTCAGGAATAACCAGTGTTATAGCTTAGTGTGAACTGAAATTGTGAATCTGTGTTTTTATATTTGTCTTCGTTACCGTTTGAATGCATTCAGTTAGCTGTATATGTACTGTGTGTGCTGGTGCCCATATGCGACCTGTCCAGGGTGTATTCCTGCATTTTTTTCGCCCAATGTATGCTGGGATAGGCTCCAGCCCCCCTGCGACCCTGTTCAGGATAAGTGGGTTAAGATAATGGATGGATGGATGTCAGTCATAAATATAATAAATATATAAAGTGTAATGTATAATATTGCATAATGTAAAATAGAGTTGAAACCAAACAGTATTTTTAACCAGTTCATCAGTAGAAATGCAATATCGGTCTACTATTCTCTCCTTTAATCTCCCTGTCTCCCTGTCTTTTTCCTCTTGTGTGCGTGTGTGTGTGCATGTATGTGTGTGTGTGTGTGTGTGTGTGTGTGTGTGTGTAAACCTGTGTGCATGTGGATCAGGTCTGCGTGGGTGTGGGTTGGTGCCCATATGTGACTGATGGAACAGTAACTACAATATTCCGCACACACATGCATGTACTATATGTGTATATAATTATGTTTAATCATGTTTAATATATGAATAATACATGGATTATCACATCAGTGTGCCAATCAACACCAAAATTAGTGGGCCAACCATCTCTACTCACATTGGGACCCACCTCTGTGAAAATATTATATCACCCAGCTAACATCACTCATCACAGACTTTATCAAAATGTAACCGATTCCTGCCTCTATTAACTGGAAGTAACACATTTCCAATACCTCTAACAGTTTTGTGTGAAGACCATTTTTTTTTACTTTTGTATACTACTCTCCTTTTAATTCTATGAGAATGGCACAGAGACATTTTAAAGTATTAAGGAGAGCTCATTGAAAGCTTCAATAGAGCAGAGAAAATGATCATCTCACCTGAGATCACCTGACTGCTGACCAGCCAGACACAGAGCAGCATGGTTTCCATGGTCAGCTCTTCAACAAATGTGCAGCCAGAAGGTTCTGTTGCATGGAGGTGGTTTGTGTGGTATTTGCGTCTACAGAAAACTCCAACGCTATCTTTATATTCAATCATATACTGTGCGTCATATTTCCTGCCACAGTGTGAATTAGAATTAGAAGTGCTGTCAACAGTGCGCATACCAAAAACAGGAAACTAAATTCATGAAAAAAAAAAATCAGAAAAAGCAGAAAAGGGGCGTACCCTGCACAGGAAACCAGGCTACTGCAAACTCACATTGTAAAATGTAGAGTTAACATTTAACACATTCACCATTTAACACAAGAGTACATATACATTTTTACATTTTAGTTATTTGGCAGACGCTTTTAATCCAAAGCGACTTACAAGTGCATAGGTTCTACCACAAGTCAAAGCATCACATCCAGAACTAGAAAAATACACCTGGACTGCTGTTCTAAACATATAGTCGTCATCATAAGTGCAATTTTTTTTTTTTTTTTTTGGGGGGGGGGGGGGGCGGGGTAAATCAGGAGGGGGGATTAAGGTAGAGTTTGAACAGGTGTGTTTTGAGTCTGCGTCGAAATAGGGGGAGGGATTCTGCTGTCCTGACAGTGGTAGGCAAGTCATTCCACCACTGAGGAACCAGAACGGAAAACAGGCGTGAACGTGCAGCTCGACCGCCAGGTGCCCGTAGAGAGGGAATCGTAAGGCGACCAGAGCTGGCAGACCGGAGTGGTCTAGCTGGGGAGTAGGGAGTGATCAGGGATTGTATGTAATGTGGGGCAGTCCCCTTAGCAGCCTGAAATGCCAACACTAGGGCCTTGAATCGGATGCGTGCGGCAATAGGAAGCCAGTGGAGGCCAATGAGAAGCGGGGTGACATGAGCCGACCTGGGCTGACTGGTGATCAAGCGGGCTGCAGCATTCTGGACCAGCTGGAGGGGCTTGATGGCGCACGCTGGGAGACCGGCTAGGAGGGAGTTGCAGTAATCCAGGCGGGAAATGACGAGCGCCTGGACTAGGAGCTGGGTGGCTTTCTCCGTCAGGAGATGACGGATGCGGCGTATATTAAACAGAAAGAACCTGCAGGTTCTGGCAGTGGAGGATACTTGTGGAGCCAGGGAGAGGCAGTTATCAAGAGTCACCCCAAGATTCTTTGCCGTACGGGAGGAGGAAACTACAAAGTCCTCCACAGTCAGTGAGAGGTCGATTGACGGAGAGGACTTAGCAGGGATGTAGAGAAGCTCAGTTTTGGCAAGGTTGAGCTTCAGGTGATGGGAAGTCATCCATGCAGAGATATCAGCCAAGCAGGCAGAGATCTGTGTGTTGATTTGGGTGTCAGGGGGGAAGGAAATGAAGAGTTGGGTGTCATCAGCGTAGGAGTGATAAGAGAAGCCGTGGGAAGAGATAACAGAACCAAGAGACATGGTGTATAGCGAGAAGAGGAGAGGCCCAAGAACCGAGCCCTGCGGGACTCCAGTTCGTAGGGGTTGAGGGTCGGAGAGTGCGCCCCTCCAAGTCACCTGGTAGGAGCGACCAGAGAGGTAGGAGGAAAACCAAGCGAGTGCAGAACCTGTGACACCCATCCCAGCCAGCGATGAGAGCAGAATCTCATGGTTGACTGTATCGAAGGCGGCCGACAGGTCGAGGAAGATGAGGACAGAGGAGAGGGATTTTGCTTTAGCAGAGTGGAGTGCCTCAGTGACCGCGAGCAGGGCGGTTTCAGTGGAGTGGCCACTCTTGAAGCCAGACTGGTTGGGGTCATGGAGATTGTTGTGGAGAAGATAGGTGGACAGTTGGGAGCAGACCGCCCGTTCCAGGGTTTTAGCGAGAAAGGGAAGAAGAGAGACAGGCCGGTAGTTGTTCAGGGCAGAGGGATCGAGAGTAGGTTTTTTGAGGAGGGGAGTGACTCTGGCCCTCTTCAGGGAAGAGGGCATGGTGCCGGAAGAGAGGGAGGTGTTGATTAGAGAGGAGAGAAAAGGGAGAATGTCCTCAGATATAGATTGTAGGAGGGGAGAGGGGATGGGGTCAAGAGGACAGGTGGTTGGGCGGTGGGAAGTAAGGAGTTTCAGCGTGTCGGCGTCAGAGAGGGGAGAAAAGGAGGTTAGGGAGTTGGGGAGGGTAGGAGGGTCAGCAGGGGTGGAGGGTTGGGAGAAGGAATTGCGAATAGCATCGACCTTCTTTTCAAAGAAGGAGACAAAGTCATCAGGTGTGAGTGATGAGGGGGGTGGGGGGGGAGGGGGGGCCAGAAGAGAGGAGAAAGTTGAAAACAGTTTGCGGGGATTAGAGGCGGCCGCGTTAATTTTCGAGTGAAAGAAGGAAGATTTAGCTAGAGAGACAGAGGAATGGAAAGATGATAAGAGGGCATGGAAGGAAGCTATATCACTGGGGAGACAGGACCTTTTCCATTTTCTCTCCGCCGCCCGCAGTTCGGTTCGGACAGCTCGTAGAGCATCAGAAAGCCAGGGACTGGGGGGGGAGGCCCGAGCTAGTTTGGTGGTGAGGGGACACAGAGAGTCAAAGGAAGATGAGAGGGAGGACATGAGAGTTGTAGCCGCATCATCGGTAGACAGTCGAGAGAAAGACTCCGCAGATGGTAGGGAGGAGAGGATTGTAGATGAGAGGGTGGAGGAAGACAGGTGGCGTAGGTTCCGTCGACAGGTGACAGTGGATGGTGGGAGAGATGGATGGGTGTTAGAGGAGAGTGGAAGAGAGAAAGAGATGAAGGAGTGGTCAGATATATGGAGTGGTGTTACAGAGAGGTTGGTTGTTGTGCAGCTCCTTGTGAAGATGAGGTCAAGAAGGTTGCCTGCTTTGTGGGTGGGAGGGGAAAGAGTGAGGGTAAGGTCAAAAGAAGAGAGGAGGGAGAGAAAGGTAGACTGGGTGGACTCTGAGTTGAGGTTGAAGTCACCCAGGAGGATCAGGGGGGTGTCATTGACAGGTGAGGAGCTGAGGAGGATGTCCATCTCATCCAAAAAGTTCCCCAGAGGACCCGGGGGGCGATAAACAACAATGATAAACAGTTTGCACGGCAGAGTAACAGAAACCGCATGAAATTCAAAAGAGGAGAAGGAGAGGGATGAGGAGAAGACACTAGATCTCCATGAGGATGCGATTAGGAGACCTGTGCCACCTCCTCTGCCAGAGGATCTGGGTGTGTGGGAAAAAGAGAAGGCAGAGGAAAGGGCAGCCGGGGTGGCCGTGTTCTCTGGTGAGAGCCACGTTTCAGTTAAAGCAAGAAAGTCAAGGTTGAGGTGGGAGGCATAGGCAGATATGAAGTCTGCTTTCTGGACGGCGGACTGGCAGTTCCAGAGGCCACCAGCCACACAGAGATCAATACCAGGGGATCTGGGAGGGAAGATGAGGTTAGAGATATTCTGCCCATGTTGGCGGGAGGCGAACCTCCTACCTGACTGGGACCTGGGGAGAGGAGAGAGGACAGGGATGGGAAGGAAACACATGGAGGGAACTAGGGAGGACAAGGGGAATACTACACAGTGGAATGAGGGCAGGCAGCAAAAACAAAATCAAACATCAGGCTCTCAGACAGCCTGGATGGACACCCGTAGATAGACACCCTCGACTTTGTACACCTGCGACTTCGTACGCCGAGGCAAGTAGCCGAGGCTGCCGCACACAGCTGCCGCTGGTGCGCTACACAACTGCTTAAATAACACTGACGCTGAATACAGAAAATGCAACCAACCCACTGCAGAACACTAATGCACATATAGGGTAATGTGGGTAATGGAAAGACCTGACTGGACTACTGCCACCATCTTTTATGTATTCAGTCACATGGGGCAGTGTGGGGAGGTTTGATCATGGAGTGGTAATGGGGGTTGGGCCAAATAAGAAAGGCCACGCTCATGTGGGCCCCTTATGGTCACAGAGGCCTGACCCAACCCCGTACTCTGTACACAATGGCCTTCAATGCAGCTCTCTCCTTGCTGGGCTCTGTCAGGCTCCTCCACACAGGAACTGGCCTGTTTAATACACCCCCTAGCTTAACCAAGCACGATGCCCCGCTGTATAGCAGCTTTATGCTGGAAATAAATAATTAAAAATAATTTGGTGTCATCCGCTGATCAGCTTGCTGACTTCCTCCCCCGGAGCATACATCGTTAGCCCCGATTTTTGGCACCCAGGCCTGTGGGGGAAAACTAGAGTGGAGTTCCAGGAGGAGTCTTCCTGGGCCCCCTGGGGAGCCCCCCTTCTCTCACATTCCTTGAAGGTTTTGAGCACAGGAATACTGGAGATGGCATAAAGATGTTTCATGATAATCCAAGGTCAGAATGAGACGGGTGTGTGGGGGGTTTGGACCCAAAATGCACGACTCAGAAACAATGGTGTAGTTAAGTCCCGTCAGGGCTTTATTCAGGGAAATCCAGAGAGCGTAGTAAAAAAAACAAGCAATGTTCGTACACGTAATTATCCAGCCAAAAAACCAAAGCGCAGTACCGAGGGAGAAGGCAGTCTCGTAGTCGGTACACCATGCAAGAAGTCCGGTAGCCAGGAAAGCTGTCAGCGGGGCAGAAGAACAGGCGGACGGTAGTCAGGCTCAGGGTCAATGACGGTGCAAGAATCAAGACCGAAGTCTGCTCCGCGGGGTAAAAGCTCAAAAACAGCAGTCGTGGTACAGGCAGGCGATGGTCAACAAAACAGAGTCAATAAACAATGGTCAATAAACAGGCTTGATCATAACAGGCAGACAATGGCTAGGCAACTGCACTGCACTGCACTGCACTGCACTGCACTGCACTGCACTGCACTGCACTGCACTGCACTGCACTGCACTGCACTGCACTGCACTGCACTGACAAACAGGAGGCAAACAATTCCGCACAGACCCGACATGAAACTGAGCTTATATGCAGGTGTAGACAGGTGTAGACAATTAGTTTGAGAGCAGCAAGAGAATGGAAATCAGGTGTGGAGGATTGACAAGTTAACAAGGTAATTAGTAATCATTAGTAATAAACCTATCCTGCCCTAGCATTAGTAAATTAGTAAATGACATGCACAAGAAACGTAAGGTAACATGAACACATGATTAGAACGTTAGTATTACCCAATCCTGATCTAGCATTAGTAGGTTAGTAAATAGACATGGGAAATTGAAACAATTAGGGTGTGAGTGACAGAAAGGGAGAGAGAGAAAGCAGGAATGCAAGGTTTGCAGAAAGACATGAAAAAGTGTATGCTAAATCGATGAACAGTACAACATAACATGGAACATAAATTGTGACATAACAACTTTGCAAAACAATGACAATAAACTATATAACATGACATGGCAAGACTAACAATTAAATCGTAACTACTAAACATGAAACATAACATGACATGAGACATAAAAACGTGGTGAGACTAGACTAACATAATACGTCACATAACAATAACATAACCAAGACAATAATTAAACATAAAACATGACAAGACAAACATGAAACGTGACACAGAATATAGTAATGTTTGGTTTTATTCTGATTGGTTCAGTGCGACTGGTGCAATGGTCTAGTTTTCGTAACAGTAGCCGAGGGGAAACTGTGGAAAACCTGTCCCTGTAGAAGTCATTTGCTTTAGCCCCCTGACCAAGGTCTTACTGCCTGGTGGGGGTTTGGCTCTAAATTCCAGATGGGTGACCCATTTTTAGGGTCAAGAACAAAGGCCTGGTTTTTGGAGATGAGGAGAAGAAACCAAGCAATCTGGGATTTTGTCTCCCGAGGTTCACGTATGTTTCAAAACCAAATTTCAAAATTATATCTTAAATGGAGTCAGACAACAAAGGTGAATGTCTTGGCCCTATTGTGGAGATTCTTGGTCAGCCCGGACCAGTAAAGAGCGGAAGGAAGAGTGTTACTACTGTCTTTACAACATGGTTTATTTATTGGCTGATCTAGACTCTCCGTGTAGCGGTCATTATTATTTAACCCTACTAATATTCTTTCAGCAACACCAGAAGGACAAGCATGCAAATACCTTCGGCCCGCGCTAAATTCCGTCGTTGGGTTAGCGCGGGGTTTTACTGCTGAAACCCCATATGTGATGCAACACCCATAGAGTATGACCACCAGTTCACCCGACATGTGTTTACATGTTATCTGGTAAGAGTGGAACAGGGTAGGCACTCAGGATGCTCCAGTTCCCTTCTGTACCATCTACCAGGCCCATTTCCCTTCCCTCGGCAATACTAGCCCAGTAAAGCTGCATAGGCCTCAGCGCTGACACCAACCCCACAGTCTGAGTGTGAGTTCTAGCACATCACATCAGGCATCCAGTAGCCTACATTCACCAGCAAGCTACTGTAAAATATATATATATATATATATTCCCCCATATATATATATATATATATATATATATATATATTTATATATACATATACATATACATATACATATACATTGAGCTCCATAATGTTTGGGACAAAGATATATGCACATATTTTATTCTATTTTTAGATTCATAATCAAACAATTCACGAGTGGCAAAACTGCAGTTTCTCAGCTTTTATTAAAGGGGATTTATTTCATACCATTTGGGTTTCACAATGTAGAGATTACAGCACTTTGCATACAAAGCCCCTCCCCCCTACCCCCATTTTTATGGTACCATAATATTTGGGACAAATATGTCCCACCCACCTAGGTTAGCTGTAGGCAATGAGTTGATAGAAATGTTGTCATTTGAAGATTTAAACACAACCCATTTAAACTTTTAAACAAAATTCTTCAAATCTATGTATAACTGTGAGGATGATGTCTTTAAACTGTCCATCTGCTTCACACCGGTATGTCCCCCCATCTGACAGAGCGAGATCTGAGAGACGGAGAAACATGTTTCCAGGGGAGTCAGAAATCAACGCCCGGTCTTTGTAGCGGTCGTCCACTCGACGACCTGACCAAAGTGCGATAGCGGAAGGACCTGGTTGAAAAACCCATCTGCTATGTCTCAGTATTGTCCCTCCATCAGTGCAGAAGCAAGACAGGACCACAGAGCCTCCTGTGTACCCAGTGACTCCTCCGGGTGCAGATAGAGAACATCCTGGAAGAAAGGGTGACATGTTGTTGCTCACTCAGACCACAAACTAGTATGAGTGCCCTGTTTGGTGATTGTTTGCTTGACTAAAATAATTTATTGACCATTTAAAACACATGTAGCCCCTCTTACCAGAGGTGCCCCAGATACCAAAAATCATCAATAGGAATAAAACACCATGAAGTCAAAGGCTGATTTCCATAGTGGGCCTTTAGGCAAAATGCCTTAAAATAAATGTTGTATAAACATGTTTGAAAGAAGTAGGGGGGACCGGGGATGGTTGGCGCACTTTTCACTCTTTGCAGTTGTAGGGACCACATTTCCCACAATCCCACAGGACAATTCCGCAACGTCCACCCTACAAGACGTCTAGTTTCGGTTCAGCCAATACAGATAATGTTGGGAGCAATAATAATGTTGGGAGCAATAAACTTTCCCAGTATAAAAATAAGGCACACTCTCTTTCGACACACCTCTCTTTTTGGACACTCTCTTTGGCCATTTCTTTACCTCATCTGCTTCGAGACTCGGACAGAGGCTGTATTCTGCATAGCACACCCCCAGGCCTTACGGACACACCTAGTTTACCTCGCGGTAACTTAGTGGCCTATAGCGAGTGGAAACTGGTATACGCGGAACTCTCCACCAGTTTACCACTTTTCCACCCGGAAAAAGGAGCAGCGAACATCTTTCAGCACCGAATGGACTGTCCGACACTGCGCAGCCCACGGGAACATCCTAGCTTTTTGCCCAGGACGATTTAAATTACCATCGCCCCTACAAGGACAGCATGTCTTTTGGATCCAGCAATGGGTTTGGACTCAGTAAGACTAAACGAACATTCAGGAATGGCCAGTGTTATAGCTTAGTGTGAACTGAAATTGTGAATCTGTGTTTTTCTATTTGTCTTCATTACCATTTGAATGCATTCAGTTAGCCGTATATGTACTGTGTGTGCTGGTGCCCATATGTGACTGATGGAACAGTAACTACAGTATTGTGCTCAGAGCCTCACACACATGCATGTACTATATGTGTGTATATAGGGGCGAAATTGGCTCAGGCAGAAAGAGCAGTCGTCTGGCAGTCGGAGGTTTGCCGGTTTGATTCCCTGTCCGGGCTATTTCAAAGTGTCCCCGAGCAAGACAGCTAACGCCCAAATACTCCTGATGAGCTGGTTGGTTCCTTGCACGGCAGCCAATCACCGTTGGTGTGTGAGTGTATGTTTGAATGGGTGAATGAGAAGCATCAATTGTACAGCGCTTTGGAAAAAATGCCAGCCATTTGTATATAATCACGTTGTATATAATAATATATGAATGATACATGGATCATCATTATACATCAGTGTGCCATTCAACCCCAAAATGAGTGGGCCAACCATCCCTACTGATATTGGACCCACCTCTGTGAAAATGTCAACCAGCTAACATCACTCATCACAGGCTTTATCACAATGTAGCCGATTCCTGTCTCTATTAACTGGAAGTAACACCTTTCCAATACCTCTAACATTTTCTGATATGTTTTGTGTGAAGACCATTTTTTTAAAACTTTTGTATACTACTCTCCTTTTAATTCTATGAGAATGGCACAGAGACATTTTAAGGTATTAAGGAGAGCTCATTGAAAACATCAATAGAGCAGAGAAAATGATCATCTCACCTGAGATAGTGTGAATCAGACTGCTGACCAGCCAGACACGGACCAGCTTGGTTTCCATGGTCATCTCTCCAACAAATGTGCAGCCAGAAGGTTCTGTTGCATTGAGATGATATGTGTGGTATTTGCTCCAACGCTGTCTTTGTATTCAACCATATACTGTGTGCGTCATATTTCCTGCCACAGTGTGAATTAGAATTAGAACTGCTGTGAACAGTGCACATACCAAAAAGAGGAAACTAAATTCTTGTGGAAGCCAGTAATAAATAACATTTGGTCTCATGCACTGGTCAGCTTGCTGACTTCCCCCTCCCGGAGCATGCATTGTTAGCCCCCACCTTTTGGCACACATGCCTGTGGGGGAGAGCTAGAGAAGGATTCCTGGAGCCCCCCTTTTCTCACATTCCTACAAGGTTTGAGCACAGGAATACTGGAGATGGCATAAAGATGTTTCATGATAATCAAATGGTAAACAAATGGCTTCTACAGAGACAGCTCTTGCCCAGTTTCCCCTTGGCTCCTGAATGGTTATGATATCAAAGGTAGACTGTTACAAAAACTAGACCATTACACCAGTCGCACTGAACCAATCAGAATTTCATCAAACATTATTATATTCTGACCTGGGATTATCCTGAAACATCTTTATGCCATCTCCAGTATTCCTGTGCTCAAAACCTTCAAGGAATGTGAGAGAAGGGGGGCTCCTCATGGGGCCCCACAGGCATGGGGGCCAAAAGGTGGGGGCTAACAATGTATACTCCGGGAGGAGGAAGTCAGCAAGCTGACCAGTGCATGAGACCAAATGTTAATTATTACTGGCTTACAATTAGCCATGCTGTCATCATTTTCACTTTGACTTCAGTTTTAATCATCCGCACAATAGCGGGAACTTTGTTTTAATCTTCACAATATACAGAGTAGACATTAAACACATAAACAATCGGCACTCGTTTGTATCTCGACAGCTCGACACTCACACATTCCAACAAAAAAGAGAAAAAATCAAGAAAGAAAAGTTGATGCAGAAGTGATACAGCTGCCTCCGCTCGGTCGCCCTGCGGACAGCGAGTCTGCTACTCCACCGTTTCCTGTCAGAGATCTCAATTAACCTCCGCGGCGGCCATTAACTGGGGGGCCCCCGATGCTATCCGAAGGCCCTGCTGTCTCCCGGAACAGCGAAAGCGAGGGAAGGGGCTGGCTGTTTCCTACATTACATTACATTACATCACATCACATTACATTACATTATTGGCATTTGGCAGACGCTCTTATCCAGAGCGACATACACTTGATTAGACTAAGCAGGAGACAATCCTCCCCTGGAGCAATGCAGGGTTAAGGGCCTTGCTCACGGGCCCGACGGCTGTGCGGATCTTATTGTGGCTACACCGGGGTTAGAACCACCGACCTTGCATGTCCCAGTCATTCACCTTAACCACTACGCTACAGGCCGCCGGTCCCTATCTGAGCCTCCTGTCAGCCCTCCATCCCTCCATCCCTCCATCCCTCCATCCCTCCATCCCCCCGTCCCTCCTCCAGGCCGCAGGTGCGGTGCGGCGATAATAAGCACAGGGAGGAAACTCTGGCACCGACACGACGGCCGTTTGTGTAGCCGCCAGCCTCCGCGGGGGGTCCCGCTTATCGGCTATCGATAAATGAGCGAGGGTTTCTCGCACGCTGCCGCCCGTGGGGCCGCTATCTGCCCGACAAGGCTCGCTGGCAGGACTCCCGGATCTCCACTCTCAGATCCCCTCCTTGGTATGCAGGTGCGCTCCCCTCCGTACCTTGACACCTTTCAACTTATATACCTTATCCTTGAAATCACCTGTATATGTGCCGTGGTAGTTAGGGGGTAATGACACAGGGCATGGGCTAATAAGTTCCTCTGCTCCTTGTGGGCTGCTAACTTGATTCAGTGGAGATTGCTAGGTGAGTCAGTTAATCTTCCTGGCATGAAAAGCCGGCAATTCCAGGAGCCACTTTCATCCAGGACTGTGGTTAAGTAGCCCTAGCACAACATGTCAGTGTCATCTTAAATTATTCACCGTTATCTCTGTTTCTAAATGAAGAAAGAAGTTTCAAATAAAACGTCTCAACAAGTCAGCATCTGTTGTTTGAGCATGGCGGTGTTAGGATAACAATAATATTTCATGAATAGGATATTTGCATTGATTAAATGAATACAGCCTTGTCAATATTTTCTTAATGCAATCTTTTCTCAATCTTGTCAATTGTAAGAAAAATGCTTAGGGTAACATTCAACACAATATGCCATCCGAACCGTACAGTTAATCTTGCATTGTAGGAATTTTCCAAAAGCAGATGGATTGAAGAAAGGATCCTGTCATTATGTCACCGCCACTGCATGCAAAACCAGTGGCAAGCAGCAGATGAGTGACTAACAGATAATGGCAACAGGAGCCATGTTCACAACAGCAGCCATTTTGGCAACAGGAGCCATTTTGCCAACAGCAGCCATTTTGCCAACAGCAGATTTATTTTGGCTCCTGCGGCAAACAGCCTGAAACTATGGCTGAAACTTGTATTTTAGTGCCCCATTTAAGCTATGTATGTATTCCTCCATCACCCAGTTTCATATGGAAAAATAGTGCAGCTCTGACATTACATTATAGTGAACGGCAGAGCTGACCTTGGGCCAAGATGGGTGCAGATCCAGAAATCGTTGGCTATCATGGTGTAAATTTATCAAATGAGGGTGTAAATTATATATTTTTAAAACCTATGCATAAAACATGAGGTTTGATGGAGGAATTTTGGAAGTCCTTTGCTTGATCAGTAATAGTAAATCAGTGCATCTGTTATTCAGCACCATCTGTAGAGCTGGATACTTGCTTTAAAGCAATGCAGGTTTAATTCCCTGAAGCCAGGGACCGCATGGCTCCAACAATCCATAGTCCTAGCCTGTAGCCTCCTGCTCATGAAAGTAAATGAGGGTAGCCCCGGGTATAGGAAGAGCAAAAAGTTTGAGTTTGCAAGCACAGGTTTGCAGGCACACATTTTGGCATTACTTCCAATAAAGATGGTTGTGCACCGTCTATCCTAGAGTGGTGTTTATTCGGGGGAGGAATTCATTTTACAGTATAGCTTTTAGGAGTAAGTTTCGGGAGCAGACAGGTGCATTCAACAACAGCACAATGTACAGGGCTGTCTTCACGCATACGCTCGCCAGCATAGTAATTATCCAGTTTTGTTTTTGTTTTTCGTTTCGTTTTGTTTTGTTTTGTCACGAGCCTGATGCATTCTTCTCCTCCCTTGGCTGGTTTGTCTTTAATCTCAAACAACCAGAGACATGGCTGTTCTACTCCCCATCCATAGAGGTGTTAGCAATCCCAGGTCCACAGAGCAGCTAGGATAATTATGTTTGGATCAGTGCTGGCTATTGAGGTGGAAAGGGAGAGGGCAGGTGGTTAAAACCAAACCCATAAACCAGTCATTACACTCATCCTGCTTGCATTTACTCATTTCCGTTCCTTTATTAACTCTCATTGCTAGCTAATAATAGTTAATGATTGCCAAATAAGCAATAACAGCAAATTATTCCCAGTTTTATTTTGTGATTGCATAATATTTCATTAAACATCACAACATTTTATTGTATCCATTCTTTATCATAACTAGTGGATAAGCATATTAATCAATCAAAATAAATTCTAACAATTTGAAACCAATAACCAGTTCAAAGGTAAGAATTCCTTTAACACCTCACCAGCTGCCACTGGTCAGAATATTATTATAAAATGTTTCAGTTCAATGCAATTCAATTCGGTTTTATTTGCATAGCGCTCTTCACAGAAGAGTCACAATGACGCTTTGCAGAGTAACAGACGGGAGGAAATGGGAAAATCCCGGCTCCGAGCCTCCAGATAGCACGAGGTGTCTCGGGGGAGAAAAGCCCTCAAACAGTGGTGAGAAAAAACTGTGCAATGGCAAGAAATCAGGAGAGGAACCTGGTTATACAAGGAAGCCCCCTCCTCCACTGGTGTAATGGGTATGACAGAAATGTCTATCAATCAAATCAAATAGGTCGAGTTGGCAACAGTTTAAGTATTTTTGTATTTTTATCCGATTTTTTTCCCTTTTTCTCCCAATTTGGTAGCCAATTGGACCCTATCTAATAGAGCTAGTATTAGATACACCGCCCACACCCCGTCCCTCAGCGGCCAACGGGAGAGCGACACGCCTTCTTCAAGCGAGCCAATTATTGCTGCTCCACGTGAGCCGGCCAAACTTGGCTTTTGGCAGGACCGAGAATCGAAACCCCGGTCCCCGGTGTGCAACTGCAGCGAACTGCAACCGCGAGTCTGCTGCGTCTTAGCCTGTTGCGCCACCGCGGCTCTCCAGTTGAAGTATTAAACTAGCAGGTAAATTTGAAAGTCCACACGGTTGGATGTAAAGTACGCAGTTGAGAGGGGCGGGGTGCTACAGCGTCCTACAGCATAACAGGAGCTGCCATTATACGTTGTAATGCTTCATGCGCTTTTGGGGCAAACTTACACAGCCTTTTTTTTTTTTTCTACATAATGCGAAGGGAGGTTCTCAGCTGGTGATGATGCACGGCAGAGGATGGGGGTGTCGGAGCCCAACAGGGTCAGAGCTGAGATGGGGGGGCTATAAATAGGGAGGCTGAGGGGGAGCTAACAGCCTTAATTCAGTCAGATACATTATTCATTAGTAAAGCACAGCTGCTATGTGCTTTAAAGTGATGCATTCTGTACAGTACGTATGCCTTCACCAACAGACACAAAGTGTGTTCCCTTGTAGCATTTACTGATGGCTTGGCGGGTCATAAAATAAGTGGTTGTTGGGAAGTAGAAGCGATGCATTCTGGGAGGTTAATACTGCATGACTTGGTAACAGGTGTCTGTGTGTGGGATTAAGGTTTCTGTGCAGCTAAAGCTTTGCAGAATGATTTATTTACTGAGAGACCTCATCGAAGTGGATTCTTGGTGCTGAGTCACTGCACAAGGTTGCTTTTTCAGTCATGCATCAGCAGACACACATAATCTGGAGTGTAATCTGCAATCTTCTCACGCTGATCTGCACCAAAATTTTCAATTAGTTTTTAACAGAGAACAGATCAGTACTCCAGTTTCATTTCCAGGGTCACTTGTAATATTTGTCACTATGGCTACAGCCTGGCTAAAACCAAAAAGTCAATCCTAACAAGCATTGTCTCATATTTAGATTTAAAATGGTGTTTCTGTTACTTTTTTAATAAATAAGAGAAACAGATTGCAAATGAGGTGTGACAGTTTGACTTAACAATGGGGTAAGGCAATTTCTCTTGTCAAGCAAACAGCAACCTACTGTAAAACGACCTGTAGTGTAGTGGTTAAGGTACATGACTGGGACATGCAAGGTCGTTGGTTCGATCCCCAGTGTAGCTACAATAAGATTCGCACAGCCGTTGTGCCCTTGAGCAAGGCCCTTAACCCTGCATTGCTTAGTTTAATCAACTGTACGTCGCTCTATGATAAGAGCGTCTGCCAAAATGCCATTAATGTAATGTAATGTAAAACATGCTAATATTTTCTGCTTAAGAAAGAGTTTAAGTCTCATCTTTACATCGTCTGTCTACAAAAAGATGGATACTTTTACTGAGGCAATACAGTAAATTAAATTTCCTTGCCAAAGGATACAATGGCAGTCCCTGGTATTCAAGCCTGTGTAACAAAACAACATCCTTACCCTTTATATTACAATGAAACACACACACACACACACCACCAGAAAAACGGGAATCAAATGGAAGTGAAGTCATCTTGTGGATGATAATGCACTCAGAAGGATGACATTAGCAGAAATATGGGAGTCTAGAGAACAAACGCTTATTGGGAGATCCTCGAATCTCCATTTTAGTTGATTCACTTCCTTATTAGTGGATATTATGACATGATGTTATGATTTTACTCCATCTCTCTCGGAAGGCGTGCTGATGTGCAGTATTTTACAGATGTATAATTAACTGCAGTGACGGACAGCTCAAGCCTCAGAGCTGAAAGTGGCTGCATAATTAAGCACACAGTACCTTTATAACATACATTTATATAATCCATACAGCCGTATAATAATTACTCTTATTTTTTGGAGTTTTTCATCTTGACATATGAATCTTTAAAGAAGCGATTAGATACATTTCCTCCGTGAGAGAAGAGAGCGGGGGTTTCAGATTAAATGCACAATTGTGTTCAGTCACACCAGCTGGCAACCAAATACCTTTCCCTATATCCCAAATCAATATTCACTCAGTTTTCAGTTAAGGGGAAAAAAGTAATACATTGGAATTCAAATAAGTTTAGACACGTGGAAACTGGAGGCATTGGAGTGCATGGATGTTTCTTTTTTTTTTTTCTTTCTTTTTTTTAAATTGGCCACGGCATAAGAACATAAAGGCAACGTAGGATCAAACTGACACCCTGCTGGGAATGAATTTTTAAAAGGCATCGAAGAAAAATGTATTGAAATAGAGGGTTATATTTTCAGTTACCTCTTTTTTTCTTTTTTTCCTTTTTTCTTTTTTTCATTCCTCGCTGCTTACTTTCGATTTGTGCGTTTGAGATAACAAGCTCTGCCTGCCGTGGCTCCAGCTTGTTAGAGCGGTAACCATGCGGGTAAACTGCCAACAAAGAGTCCCTGCCTTCAGATGGGAACAGAAGAGGTTAAATCTGGATATTAATAAGACTCCCTTCCCGGTGTAGTGGCTCGTTCATCGGGCGAACTTCAGTTAGAAGTCTTTGTTTGTGTGAGCGCAGATGATGTTGGTCCCTGCAGTACTCTGGCAGGAAATCCTACAAGGTCCTCATTACAAGACTGAAAAAGTCCTGTGATGCGACACAAAATCTTATTTTTATGTATTTAGTTACTATTTGCTCGTGGAGTGAAACGCACACTTTCCCATAACGTCATCCAGAGAGGGAAGGGTTTGGTCAGCAGGGTTTGGTCATTAGTCATTCCTTTCATGTTGAAAGTACTGTACACAAATAGTAAATAATAATTTCAGGATTACTTAGCTGTGTCCAAGTCCTGGTATACATCCGTGTTTAACATGAGATTCTAAGTGCACACTAGAGAGCACATTAAATGGAGTGGGAAGAACTGGAATTCACAGCTGCTAAATATTTTATAGACAAGTCAGGGAATCCATAAGGAGGTTTTATGAGCCAATGGCAAATGCGATTTCCATGTTGTACGCATCATTTCCTGTTAAGTTAATTAACTCTGCATAGAGTGCTAGTGATAGCACGGTTCTGAGTCATAGGTTAATAATTTCTCTGGCTCAGTAAGAACGGAAGATTGTTTTATTAAAAAGTTATTAAGAAGTCTGTTATTGCAAAGTTGTCACTTTACAAGTTTTAACAATAATTGTTGGGGAAAATGAACCCCACAGACCAACCACAAATTACAACAATGCCCCTGACCACAAAAATTAAAATAAAAGTGTTTTTTCAGGATTAGTGTCTTTATTTGTTTTTTGGATCTTCGTAAAAGACTGTGACTGTTAGGCTCTTCTCTCAGTGTGTGAGTTCTGATTAATTATCTTCATTTCTGGAATAAAAAGAAGGGAAAGTATACACGGACGACTTTGTGAAGAGAAGCAGAGCTTTGTGATGTTCCTGTCCTCCGCTCACACGTGTACCTGTTTGTGTGATGTTCCTGTCCTCCGCTTGCCTTCCTCACACGTGTACCTGTTTGTGTGACGTTCCTGTCCTCCGCTCACACGTGTACCTGTTTGTGTGATGTTCCTGTGCTCCGCTTGCCTTCCTCACACGTGTACCTGTTTGTGTGATGTTCTTGTGCTCCGCTGACACGTGTGCCTGTTTGTGTGACTGCAGGTGCGGAGCGCGGTGAGCGGGAGATCAGGTGACAGGGGGGCGCGGTGCATTAACGGGAGCCGAGCGGGGAACGGAGAGAGGAAAACTGCGCAGCTCACGCCTTCCGAGGTTTCCCGCCTCACGATCGCCTTTCCGTGTTCGGAATGATCGGCCTCGGGGGAGAAACAGCCTGTCTGACTCCTCCTGCATCGAGAGGAAACAGATGAAAGGATTCCTGCAGGTTTTATGAAGTGGGGGGGGAGAGGGGGGGAGTCTGCCATTTTGAATTTCTCAAGGCAGATTGTTTGTTGCCGCTTTGGGAAATGCGTAGCCATCTGGCTCAGAGTATGCTTACAGTCAGCCCACATCCCTCTGGATCACACATTTTTTCCTTGTTTTTTTTTTTTGTTCATGTATCTAGTTCTTTTTGATTTGTTTTTTTTACTTTCCTTTAATTAAACTTATGTTATAGCGTGAATAAATCTGTGATGGGGGATTCATACGCATAGGACTTATAGCGCAGTTTACAGTATGGTTATGAGAAACCAACACTGTGTGCCATGCTGTTGAACATGCTAGGCGAATTAACCTTCTGTGTTGGCTGTGTGCAGTGGTTGTGCGCACATATCACTACACAGAAGTCTTTTTTTACTGGAACCTCATCCCACTGAACAGCCAGTCACTGCTTGTGCAACACCTGCACGTCCAATACCGCAGAGAGTTTGCGGCACCCTTGGGCAACCTCCTCTGTGACGGTCACATGACTTGCATGACCCTACGCTGACCCCCCCACTCTGCGTTGTTTTCGCATAACCACAAAACAGCCATTAGGTTTTTGGAGCTCTGTGCAGCTATTCTGTTTTTTTTATCAACGTACGCAGCCAGATGATAATAGAAGGCAAAGAAATGTAGGCGCAGTGTCCGACATTTCCAACGTTTGTCTGTCCCCCACAATGGACGTTGAATTTAATCCGTTTGACTAACATGACTGATGCACTGCAACTGACAGCACCTCTGGAGCAGTCCTGATCACGAGCGTTCTGTTGGGCAGCAGCCATCTGCTCTAGGGTCCCGCTGAAGGAAACACCTCCAGACCGGTGCCAGTGAAGGGCAACAGTGTGAGCAGACCCTGGGAGACTGATTATTATTATTATATACGGGTTACAGGCTCTTCTGTGAAGAATGTGTGTGGATAGCAATTGTCACCTCACAGCGAGAAGGTACTGGGTTCGAATCCTGGCCTGGGAGTTTGCACGTTCTCCCTGTGTCCGTGTGGGTTTCCTCCGGGTACTCCGGTTTCCTCCCACCATGCAAAGACATACGGGCTACTTTCAGGGGCATTAACAGGGCATTGCTGCAAAAGAGCACGCATGCTCAGTGAACTTACCCTGTATAAATGGCAGGGTTGGTTCTTTTTGGTTAAGTTTGGTTGCAGCTGCACACCTGCTAGATCCGGGCACAGCCGGTGCATGAGGGAGCCGGGAATGATTGGGCCGCCCCTCCAGGGGTGGGGGGAGGGACTCGGCGGGGAGATTTGCCACATGCAGTCATGGCAATTGCCGTAAACAGGGTACAATTGGCCACCAAAAAAATAAATAAATGTTAAAAGCCGTGAAAAAAAAAAATAAGGTTCATTTCTGAGGCCATTTTGAAAACAAGTGCAGTGCGTTGTGCTCTCATGTTTTAATAACGCTTACGAATTCTCATTTGCAGCGTTCCGGAAAGTTCCATTCTTGCAGCAGCAGCATGTTATTGCCACTATTGCCCCCTCTGTGAGCTCTTTCACAGCAGTGTCGCCTCCTCTCTCTCTCTCCCTCTCTCTCCCTCTCTCTCTCTGCCCCCTCTGTGTCGTCTCCTCTCTCTGGCCTTCGCCTCACAGGGCAGTTGGGGAATGGAGTCTGCTGTCTCTTTATATTTCTCACAGTATTTTTTTCCGATCGGGTCCCAGCCCGTCGTGAGTGTCCTCTGCAAATCGCACACGTTTGCCTCCTGACTGTCAGTCTGACGCTCTTTAGGTAACGCACAGTTAGAGTAAAAACTTTCTCCTTGCTCCGTCGCTTGTTTCATTTAATAATAATCAGCAAATCAGCCAAAAGATAAGTGAAACAGAGCCTCCGGGGAGGTAGACTCAGAGCACTTTTATTGGACTGCAAAAGCCGTCTGACAAGATCAATGCGCTTTATACACAGCTGATATTTACAATGGGGAGAACAATATCTTTGTAATGAAACCATTGCGTCTGTATTGTAATAAAACCACAAAAATATTATTTTTTTATCAGCCTTGTAAAAGCCATCTGCTTCTCCTTCCTCAAAAGCTTGGTACTTCGGTTTCCCAGACTATACTTTCTTTGAGAATTTGCTCAGTAATATTTCACCGTTGAAAAAAATTGAATAAAGCTCACAAAATATATGTAAACCTAAAATAATAATATTTGTAAAGTGACATTTTCCTGCAGAAAAAAAGCCTCCGTGTCGTTAAATGTTCGTCCCGTTTACCTCAGAGATGGGAAGGTGTGTGCATGCCCAAGCAACAACATATCCTATTACCATTCATTGATTCAGAAAATACACACGGCAAAAATCAAAGATGGCAATTTCACGCTTTTCTGAAGTTATTGATAGAGGAATGGCATCCAACAGGCTAAGGCATGCCGAACACAGGCTTGCAAGCCATATGAATTGAGAATAAAGATGCAACACAATGCAGGCAGGCAGGCAGACAAACATATTGTTTCCAGACAAGGAAAGGCTGATGAACAGTATAAATGAATTTCTGCTGGCCTCACAGAAGAACCCATGGAGAAACATCCATGGATTTTCAACCCAGAAGTTTGACAGTTACTAACCTCCACACTGAAACTTTTCAAACATTTTCGGTGAGAAAAAAAGATTTAAACCCCAATACAAACGTACTGTATATAAAGTAATTAACAGGGTTTTGGACCAGTGTGTATGTTCTTCCATGTTCCTTGGCATAGACCAGCAGCTGGAATTCTAATGGAGGAATTCCGGAATTCTACTGGAGGAATTCCGGAATTCTACTGGAGGAATTACGGAATTCTACTGGAGGAATTACGGAATTCTACTGGAGGAATACTGCACCAGTCTTCCATGGCAATCTCAATCAACTCCTGCTTAGCTGATGAAGCTTGATCATTCCAGAACATGGCACAAATGCTTGAGAGGCTAAAGATGTGCTGAGAAAGCTATGATAAGTGGAAAGTATTGGTGTCCTCTTCTGAAGTCTTAATTTTTTAGCAAATCTTCTTAAAGCAAAGATTGTCCTAAGACTGAGTATGCAACACGATCCTTACCACCACATCTTTTTTTCAAGGAAAATCATCCCAAGCAAGATAATTCATTGGTCAAATTTGTAAACAAAATTCAACATCAGTCAACATATGTTAGCTGCTGTCATGATGCAATTACTATCATCAAGAATGGAATTAACAACCACAACTGCTTAAACCAAGATTAAGTTCCTGCTGCAGTGGGTTAGGTCTAATCAATCTGTCTTGTTTAAAGGGTGAAAGGTTTTCTATCATCATTTGGAGTTAATCGCTTGTGGTAGTTTGTAGCCTTAAGTGTCCCATAAATCTTACTGGGAGCGTAATTTGTCTGTGCTACTTGTCTATAAGGGGCTAAGGTTTATACTGAATTATATTTTCATTTTACTTCCTTTCGAATTATTTATGTGTATGGGGACTCAAGAAGTTGAAGAAAAATATTTTTTACACATTTCATGTAATTTCATTTAAATTATTTTTCATCTGTTTCGCCTCTGTCAATGCAAAGCTGAGAAAAGTATTTGCTTTTTATTTTTTCATGTTTTTATCGTTTCCAGCGGAAGCTGGGAAATGAGATAGCCCATCTATCAGCGGCACATATGCTCTCCCACCTTCCTCAGTCCAGCCAGTGTCCGCCGTTCGTGACATATGATGATTGCTTTCTGCCGCACTTTATTTGGGTTGGGCTGTTTTCCTGCCTGTTTGCTTACTGTCTATGCAAAAATAGAAATCTTTTGATTGAGGATGTTTCTACCCGCATTATCATTGCCGAAGCGACGCAGCTTGAAGGTTAAGTTGTGATAAACAGCTGCCGGCTTTACTTAAAAGTAGATAGAAAACCATTTGTAATGATCGTTCGCCGAGAGAGACAAAGCGTGGTTGTTATTACTTTCTGAGTCCTGTTGCACACATATTGTAGTTTTGCTTTATTCTACACACTCTCAGAAATAAAGTGACAGTGGAAGAACATTTTTGTTTTTCAAGGATCACATTTCCAAAATATACCCTGAAAGTATAATAATGTTCATTATGGGCACAAATTAGTATGTTTTCCAAGCAAAAAAGGTACAAATTCATTATATATTGCTGCCCAGGGGTACAATTTTGTGTACCTATAGCACTGCCCCAGCAATAAGCATTTGTACCTTTTTAGGCACTTTTCAAACCTTTATTTCTGAAAGTGTAGGGTAAAATGCATCAGTCTAGACAATGATCACAAGTAAGAGCCATCTATCATTGAGATACTGATCCAAAAAATATTTTAGTGCTCAATAACAATAACAGATGTGCACCCAAACATTTATTCCGTAAGAATGCTTAAACGGATGAATCACTAAATTACTTTGAAACAGTCTGGGCGGTACCTGTTTGGGAAAAGATCGATGGCATTAAGAGGCTTGAAGCACTCTGAAAATCTGTTTCCTTTTAGGGAGGTCTTCCAACAAAATGAACCACTAAATGCGAGAGTGAGAGAGAGAGAGAGTGAGCATCTCGGACAAATGCCATTTGCTCGGGGGTCAGCGGGGGGTCAGGCAGTCTGCCTGTGCCTATTACCGAGGAAAGCCCGGTACTGAAATAGTCCGTTCGGGGGACTTTCGACAGACTATTGAAGCAAGTTAATTAATCAGTGTTTTCCTCTGTGCTCGCCCGGTCGTTTCCGTATTAGAGAGGAGCCGGCGGCGGAGGTACGCGGTAATTTCTCCGCAGAGCCGTGAGCAGTGCGACCGCAGAGAGCGGACCCATTAGTTAATTACGGACATTTACCAACCTCCCCGCACCTCCGTGCTCTCTCTCTCGCGCAAAAACTACAATTGCCCTTTTTTTTTTTACATATCGGTGATTTCAAAAGGCCGGGAGGTCTGGACGGAACCTGATTATTGGAGCGATCCTCCCGTATGATCGATTGGCATTGATCTTTTTTTTTTTTTCCCGAGCGGTTATGAAAACGGCAACCTCGTTATCCGCCATCTTAACTCATGTGATTGTTGGCCTTCCAGGCTTCGAGGCCCAGACCGGTGCGTCTCTTTCTGCTTCCTACCCATAACTCAGCGTGAAATTGCAGGACCAGTGCGGAGTCTGGCGCGATCACCAGGCAAAACTGCGTATCCATGCGCCGGGCGTTCCTCATAGCGAGCGGCTTCGTGTGATAGGGTAAAACAACAAACAAAAATTATCATAATAAGTTTTACTGCGCTTTTCCCAGGTTTCATAAACCTCCGAGGTGAAAAAGTACAGTATGTTTATATTTGCTGTCAATACCGTCTAGACGAGTCTCCTCACGGAATTTAGGAGTAATAAGCTGGTATTATTTATCCCGTGTTGCACTGTTTTCTGAAACTCATACAGTGTGTGATGACCCAATGCCTTCCCTGCCCACGTGTTTCTGTGGTTCACAGGTGCAGAAGCCACAGTGGTCTGCCTAATTACTGAACTTCTAACACCTGGCTAGAGATTAGCCTACAGGAAGACTGGCTGTGTCTGACTTCCTTGCCACCGGTCAGCTGGTGCTGTGCAGTCTGGTTTTTCTGTGATAGTTTTCCTTCTGCCTACAACACTTGCTCACAGACCTCATCCACATCTGGGCCTCTGCCAGACTGTTACAGATTAAAATTCCACACCGCAGGACTCTGCTGCTGCACTATTGAATGGGGGTACCGAAGCCAAATCTCTTCAGTAAACATCCAGGCATTATACCTGAATGTGAGTTGTAAGCTGCGTGCTGTAGACGAGTCTCTCTGGGTACAGCGTCCGCTGAAAACCGTAAATGATGATGATAACCTGTCACGGGCGAGTCGTGATGAAGGCTGTGCCAATCCCGTGGGCCCAGAACACGCAGCGCACATCACAGATCAACGCTCCTTTACCATGAAGTACATGTCAGGGGGTATTATTAAAACAGGTAGCGGGATTCCTCCCTACCCGGAAACACGCTCGGGAATTCTGTGCATCCCGGCCAATTACGTGTGACAGTGTAAGGGGGGGAGGGTGGTTTTTGCAGAAGGTATTCCGTTCACTCGGGCCGACGCTCCTGCGCCGTGTGACATCCGTGCTCTGGGAACGCCGGCGCTTGCCGAGACGCTCCGAGACGAGGCGGAACGCCAAAAGCCGTCAACATTCCCGGCGAGAGTGCAAAATTTCCCAGAGGGGCCCGGGCACACAACCGGAGAACAGATGATCGGACACAAAACCACTGTTCCGTCTGTCAAGGTGATATGCAAATAGCCCTGCTTCACAGTTGTTGGGTTTCTCGAGGGGTTGAAGATCATTTCAGATTAAAAATGTCACACAGCTACGTTTTTTTTACACAGGCTTGGTACACACTGATGCACTGCAGTCGGTTCAGAAAATACAGGCTACAAAACTTTATCACATAATCTGTGATTATACTCATTCAGCCACTGTACAATACAATTAACACAATTCACAAATATACAGCTATAAAGTAGATTATATGCATCCAGCATTGACCACATGTACATCTATCAGAGTGGTACACTATCAGGGTCGTGCACTATCAGAGTTGTACACTATCAGGGTGGTACACTATCAGGGCCGTACAGGGTTGTACACTAGCAGGGTTGTACACTATCAGGCTTGTACACTATCAGGCTTGTACACTATCAGGGTCGTACACTATCAGGGTTGTACACTATCAGAGTCGTACACTATCAGAGTCGTATACTATCAGAGTCGTGCACTATCAGTCGTACACTAACAGGGTTGTACACTATCAGAGTCATACACTATCAGAGTCGTACACTATCAGAGTGGTACACTATCAGAGTCGTGCACTATCAGAGTCGTACACTATCAGAGTGGTACACTATCAGAGTCGTGCACTATCAGAGTTGTGCACTATCAGGGTCGTACACTAACAGGGTTGTACACTATCAGGGTGGTACACTATCAGGGTTGTACACTATTAGGGTCGTACACTATCAGGGCCGTACAGGGCTGTACACTACCAGGGTCGTACACTATCAGAGTCGTACACTATCAGAGTCGTACACTATCAGAGTTGTACACTATCAGAGTCGTACACTATCAGGGTGGTACACTATCAGGGTTATACGCTATCAGGGGGATGACATTAGCCAAGGAGGTCGGAAGGTTGCTGGTCCAATCTTCCTGGGTGTGTCCTTCAGCAAGACACCTAACCTCAATAGCTCCTGACAAGCTGCTCAGTGCCTTGCATGGCAGCAAGTTTTCTTTGATTTGAGCCTGAGTGTGAATTGGTGAACGGGAGGCATGCATTGTAAAATATGGAGTAAATTCAGTCCATTCAGTGCATATTTAGCTGTGTGTGTCGTTCACGTGAGGCACTGTAATTCTGAGGTACTTTCTTTGCTTTAATTTGATAGTCGGTTCATAAAAAACTTGCTAGACATGAACAGGGAGTGAGCCACAAGCCCCGCTGACAGCATGCCTGTCACTTTTCAAGGGCGGTGAGCGGGACACTTGTGAAAATGCGTTTGTTGCGCGCGAACAGCCTGCCGCCACGTGAGACCGCCTCTGCCCGCCCCCCCCCCCCCGCCGAACCGCATCTCCCATGATCCCACAGAGACACGGCGACATCATCGCGTGACATCATCGCCCTGCCGGGCACAATCGCGGTCGGACGCTAATGGAGCCGGGATGAGGATAACGAACGTTCCCCGCTGCGGCGGGGCTCTCGGCCCCGGAGACGCCCCGAGGGTGTTTATTTCTCGTTTCGGCGGCGCGCCCCACAGCGCGAACATAACCCGGCGCCGTAGGAGTTACTCCTGTGGCCAGGAGCGCCTGAGTACCGCAGTCGCATGGGGCGTCATAGCAGTGGCAGGGGAGGAGAGGAACCGACTACAGAGGGCCCGAGGGAACATGGCGGGGCTCGCATCATTTCAGAAGATTTTCAGGAGATGGGAAGGGGGCCCACGGAGACTGCATTTGCTTACAGGGCCCAGAATTTCATGCTGCAACCTGCTGTAGAATCCAGCTATACCAGCTTTAAAATTGAGCTGGTCATAAAGCGGGTCTAGCTGGATATGAACTGATCAACCAGCTAGTGCTGGTAGCTTGTCTGAGCTGGTAGCTGGTCAACCAGGTGGTCAAAACCTAGTTTGAGCTGATCAAACCATGTGAAGCTGGGAGCTGGTCTGCACTGGCCCACCAGCTAAACCATGTTGAGCTAAGAGCAGGTCTGAAATGGTCAACCAGCTGCCAGCTGTTTCAAAACATAGCTTGAGCTGGTCAAACCATGTCAAGCTGGGAGCTGGTCTGTACTGGTCCACCAGCTAAACCATGTTGAGCTAAGAGCTGGTCTGAAATGGTCAACCAGCTGCCAGCTGTTTCAAAACATAGCTTGAGCTGGTCAAACCATGTCAAGCTGGGAGCTGGTCTGTACTGGCCCACCAGCTAAACCATGTTGAGCTAAGAGCTGGTCTGAAATGGTCAACCAGCTGCCAGCTGATTCAAAACATAGCTTGAGCTGATCAAACCATGTCAAGCTGGGAGCTGGTCTGCACTGGCCCACCAGCTAAACCATGTTGAGCTAAGAGCAGGTCTGAAATGGTCAACCAGCTACCAGAAGTTTCAAAACCTAGCTTGTTTTTTTTTTTTAAGCAAGGCACCCTCGCATTTTGGGCAGGGGACAAGTTAGCCGGGTATTTCCCCCGTGCTACAGGAAGTTCTCTCCTCAGTCGGGTGCCCGTGAACTTCAGAGCAGCTCAGCTGGGGAACTGCAGTGAAACATCAGCAGCTAGCGCACTCAGCTCATAACAGCGGCCATAACTCACCGGTACCGCGTACAGTGTAATAAAGCTGTGAGTGCTGATCCGACAGAAGGCTGGGACGACATCGACTGCAAAGCTAACAGAGAGCTGTGTGGCAGCACCGTGTACACATCCTGCCGTCACCTCCTTCAGAAGCGTAATTATTCTCACCGTCTTTCAAGGCACGGCAACATGCCTATTCTTAGCGGCCGGCTACACGGAAGACGGGAAGACTTTGATTGCTGTGTATATTTAATGCACCGGGTGCTCTATGTGAAAACCATAAACGCTAGATAGATTGTGACCTTGGAAAGATAAGGTTCTATCTGCATTCTGAGTGGTTTCGTGATATTCAGCTTCAAAGACACCAAAGTGAATGGGCTCCAAGAGAACTTTATTAGGAATACTTGTACACCTACAGTACTTATTCATGCGATTATCCAATCGGTCTACTGTGTGGCAGCAGTGCAAGGCATGAGGCATACAATCATGCAGATGCGGGTCAGGAGCTTCAGTTAATGTTCACATCAGAATGGGGAACAAATGCGATCGAAGTGTCGTTGACCGTGGAATGATTGTTGGTGCCAGAGATGGTGGTTTGAGTATCTAAGAAATAGCTGAGCTGGGATTTTAGCAGTCCTGTTGCTGATTTTGCAGAGAATGCTGCAAAAAGCTAAAATTAAGTCTAATAAATACCTAATAAAGTGCTCACTGAGTGTATATTTAGTGTCCTATAAACAACGTAGACTAATTTTTGTCAAGAATGTCAGTTGGAAGCTTATAAATCTAAGGTCTCGATATCTTAGATGTTGCCGTCCGTGTAACAGTTAATAATCTGAAACACCAACCTGGAGCTAGACACATCATGGGCAAATAATGGAACTGCCAAAATTTGCCAATGAGACAGTTCTGTGGAGAAATGTGGAAATTATGGGTGTTTATTTTCTGAACAGACATTCAATCATTGTGTTATTTAACTGCTCAGGTTAGGTCTGGCATATATTGCTTTGAATACATTAGCATTTCAGAGAAACGGTGATTTGAAATACCCAGGGGATATATCCAGTTCAGTGGTGCACCATTTATTTCTCTTACATCTGAGATCTGAATTGATTCTGTATAAAAAATAAAAATAAAACAGTTTGGTGTTTATCTTCTAAAACAGCTTTCTGAGCGGAAATTAAAGAAAAATTAGAAAACAGCATCATACGAAATGACTGCAGATCATGCTTCAGTGACAGACTTTAGCCCCTGCGGTGGAAGGACAACATTACATTACATTAGAGGCATTTGGCAGACGCTCTTATCCAGAGCGACGTACAGTTGTTTAGACTAAGCAGGAGACGATCCTCCCCTGCAGGGTTAAGGGCCTTGCTCAAGGGCCCAACGGCTGTACGGATCTTACTGTGGCTACACTGGGTTTAGAACCATCGACCTTGCGTGTCCCAGTCATTTACCGTAACCACTACGCTACAGGCCGCCCCTACGCGACAAGCCAAGTCTCACCTGTGTTCTCAGTGATTTCACATAAGTCCATTCCACACTGTCGGACAGCACCTTCGTCACAATTGGCTCCTCTGCCTGTCAGTCGCCTTAATCCTCTCACCTTTTAAAGAAAGAGAGATCTTAAGAAAATTACAGAGTGTGCTCCCTATCTACCTGCAATCCTTCGGCATGTTTGACTGCCACCATTAAGAGAAGATCTTTTTTTCACTTGATGTACAGAATCTGTTGAGAACAATGGTGTCTGTTTGATGTCTTTCAAAAGCGGTGACCAAGAAACACAGCGTGCGTTCTGTCTGGTGAAGAAAAACGACAGGCCGGTTGACTGGAAAAGTGCATTGCGCACAGTTGCAGAACTAAACTGATACCGGCAGACGTGCGCTCATCGATGACAGGCCATTCGACGGGAATGGAGAGCGGTGAATGCGCTGCACTGCGCCCAGTTGCAGAACTAAACTGATGGGAGCAGACGTCCGCTCATCGATCATCCGCCGCGGGGAGGAAACGCAGGCAGCGGTGCCCTCGCTTCCGTCGAGGGTTTCCTTCATCAGGGCGACGCTGTTCCAGCCTACTACCGCACAGCCCAACTCTCACTACCCTGGCTACTGTACGGCATCCACACACCATGGGAAGCTGGGGAGTTTACAAGAGAAAGGGGGGGGGGGGGAAGAGAGACAGGGAGAGACAGAGAGAGTGTTTTAAACTGCCACACCGCCTCAGTGATGGATGGATGTTTGCTTTGGAAGAGAGAGGTACAGCAAGCGGCTGACTCTGGGTGATGTGTATTTGGCACTAGTCTGTTCGCTCTCTCACTTGCTCTGTATTTCTCTTTCTCTTCTTCAACCCCTCTCTCTTTCTTTCTCTCCCCCCCTCTTTATCCCCCCACCCCCTCCTCCTCCTCTCTCTCTCTCTGTATTTCTCTATCTCTCTCTTTCTCTCTCTATTTCTCTTTCTCTCTATTTCTCTCTCCCTTCTTCTCCCCCCTTGCTCTCCCTCTCTCGCTATTTCACTCCCCCTCTCTCTTTATCTCTCTCCCCCCTCTCTTTATCCCTCCACCCCCTCCTTCCTCCTCTCTCTCTCTCTCTCTCTCGTTGCTTTCTGTCTGAGGCACTGGCACTAATAACTTTACCCTGCCGTATTTACCTCTGAGGCCGGTAGGTCTGTGGTCCGCAGCCAACCACAGAGACAGACGAACACGAGCTACAGGCGAGAGCTGCCCTGAGCTCCGATAGGGGAGGGGCCGCCCTGAGCTCCGATAGGGGAGGGGCCGCTCTGAGCTCCGATAGGGGAGGGGCCGCTCTGAGCTCCGATAGGGGAGGGGCCGCTCTGAGCTCCGATAGGGGAGGGGCCGCTCTGACCTCCGATAGGGGAGGGGCCGCTCTGAGCTCCGATAGGGGAGGGGCCGCTCTGAGCTCCGATAAGGGAGGGGCCGCTCTGAGCTCCGATAGGGGAGGGGCCACTCTGAGCTCCGATAGGGGAGGGGCCGCTCTGACCTCCGATAGGGGAGGGGCCGCTCTGAGCTCCGATAGGGGAGGGGCCGCTCTGAGCTCCGATAAGGGAGGGGCCGCTCTGAGCTCCGATAGGGGAGGGGCGCCCCTGAGCTCCAATAGGGGAGGGGCCGCCCTGAGCTCCGATAGGGGAGGGGCCGCTCTGACCTCCGATAGGGGAGGGGCCTCTCTGAGCTCCGATAGGGGAGGGGCCGCTCTGAGCTCCGATAGGGGAGGGGCCGCTCTGAGCTCCGATAGGGGAGGGGCCGCTCTGAGCTCCGATAGGGGAGGGGCCGCTCTGACCTCCGATAGGGGAGGGGCCGCTCTGAGCTCCGATAGGGGAGGGGCCGCCCTGAGCTCCGATAGGGGAGGGGCCGCTCTGACCTCCGATAGGGGAGGGGCCGCTCTGAGCTCCGATAGGGGAGGGGCCGCTCTGAGCTCCGATAGGGGAGGGGCCGCTCTGAGCTCCGATAGGGGAGGGGCCGCTCTGACCTCCGATAGGGGAGGGGCCGCTCTGAGCTCCGATAGGGGAGGGGCCGCTCTGAGCTCCGATAAGGGAGGGGCCGCTCTGACCTCCGATAGGGGAGGGGCCGCTCTGAGCTCCGATAGGGGAGGGGCCGCTCTGAGCTCCGATAAGGGAGGGGCCGCTCTGAGCTCCGATAGGGGAGGGGCGCCCCTGAGCTCCAATAGGGGAGGGGCCGCCCTGAGCTCCGATAGGGGAGGGGCCGCTCTGACCTCCGATAGGGGAGGGGCCGCTCTGAGCTCCGATAGGGGAGGGGCCGCTCTGAGCTCCGATAGGGGAGGGGCCGCTCTGAGCTCCGATAGGGGAGGGGCCGCTCTGACCTCCGATAGGGGAGGGGCCGCTCTGAGCTCCGATAGGGGAGGGGCCGCTCTGAGCTCCGATAAGGGAGGGGCCGCTCTGAGCTCCGATAGGGGAGGGGCCGCTCTGAGCTCCGATAGGGGAGGGGCCGCTCTGACCTCCGATAGGGGAGGGGCCGCTCTGAGCTCCGATAGGGGAGGGGCCGCTCTGAGCTCCGATAGGGGAGGGGCGCCCCTGAGCTCCGATAGGGGAGGGGCCGCTCTGAGCTCCGATATGGGAGGGGCCGCCCTGAGCTCCGATAGGGGAGGGGCACCCCTGAGCTCCGATAGGGGAGGGGCCGCTCTGAGCTCCGATAGGGGAGGGGCTGCTCTGAGCTCCGATAGGGGAGGGGCCGCCCTGAGCTCCAATAGGGGAGGGGCACCCCTGAGCTCCGATAGGGGAGGGGCCGCTCTGAGCTCCGATGGGGGAGGGGCCGCTCTGAGCTCCGATAGGGGAGGGGCCGCTCTGAGCTCCGATAGGGGAGGGGCCGCTCTGAGCTCCGATAGGGGAGGGGCCGCTCTGAGCTCCGATAGGGGAGGGGCCGCTCTGAGCTCCGATAGGGGAGGGGCCGCTCTGAGCTCCGATAGGGGAGGGGCCGCCCTGAGCTCCGATAGGGGAGGGGCAGTGAGGGCCTCCTGCTAAGTGAGATATTAGCAAGTCTGCACTCAAACCATTCTCGCCTGCGTGCGTGTTACACATTAGAGAATGTCACTCCCCATAATCACAACACGCAGCCGAGCGTTATTAAACAAGAGAATAAGGCCAACCACGCGATTAAACTTGCCTTTGCACTCTGATACACATCCGATAGCTTTGTCATTGGCTTCTGTTCTTTGGCAAAGGTTTATTACAATTTTTCGATCCTTCCTAGTGATATGAGAGACCGCGTAAGACGGAGGCAGTCCAGAAGCGAAGCACACCGCCGCGTGAGGTTTGAGCACAGTAAAACCGTCTCCACGCGGGCGCACCCGACGGCTCTCCGTCTGGTTTCGCGGTATTCGCGGAGCCGGGCTCTTCGTAGCGGTGGCTATCGGCGTGGACGCGCTACGTTGGCGCGGCGCCGCACGGGATCTGCACGACGGCCGCGGAGGAGGCCTCGATGAGGAGCGCGTTGATCTCTCTCTCAGCCTTGCAGCGCGCTCGGGAGTAATCCTGTCTCTTTGTGACCTTTGATGTGGAAATTGGCCCCGTTGTTCCCATTTATTTATATTTTTTAGTGGGGGGGGGGGGGGGGAGCGGTCACGTGTAGTGGCCCTGAATGTTCTCGGAGGCCCGCTTGACGACGCGTGGAAAGAACAGATGACATTATACTTGCAGATGGGAGTGGGGGAGCGGCTCCACCGCGGAATCAGGCGTCACGCCGGAAGGTAATCTAGGCTCCTGTGTGGAGGCGTGTGATCCGTCACCGTGGCCAGGGGAAGAGGAGTCCACAGGAGGAGTGTTTGGCAGGAGGGGTAACATCTGAACCCCTTAATTGAATCCAAGGAACGGGCAGAACATCCACACGCTGCAGTATACACACTGAAATGTCTATCACGAAAACAAAATGGCCCCATCGCTACCGGTAGCCATTAATTTATCATCACTCTGTGCCCATTAAGATACACAATAAAACGTTCTGTTCATGATTCCTAAAGGATAGGAGCTTGCACTGGATATGTGTCTGTGTAGACCCTTTACCACACACAGAGCAGCAGTGTGGTGCAATGGTTGCAGAACAGGGCTTGGCTAACACTTTACAATGAGGTTACATGAATTGCCATTAACTAATGCTATTGTTGACTGACTAACTAACGACTGAGAGGTTAATCTGTACAGCTGTGTTTATGCATTTGTACATCATTCATTCATGTTAACAACTTGGCGGGAAACATCTCCCCGCCCACTTTGAATGTCTGCTGGGCGGCCTGTAGCGTAGTGGTTAAGGTACATGGCTAGGACACGCAAGGTCAGTGGTTCTAATCCCGGTGTAGCCACAAAAAGATCCGCACAGCCGTTGGGCCCTTGAGCAAGGCCCTTAACCCTGCATTGCTCCAGGGGAGGATTGTCTCCTGCTTAGTCTAATCAACTGTACGTCGCTCTGGAGAAGAGCGTCTGCCAAATGCCATTAATGTAATGTAATGCTATTCTCTGCCAATCAAGTCTTGCTCTTTCTAGTTTCACTTTTTTCTCCCTTTCCTGCCTGTTTTTTCCCCTTGTTTCTGTCATCATATGAAGACTTACTGTTATTCAAAACTTTCCCTGTATGCATTTGCATGTGAAAATCTGCATTGTACACAGAACCCTTCCAATTTATTACTTACGTTTCGAATTGTACAGCCGGATCCGTACATATTCCTTTGTAATATAAATGTCTTTGACTTTGATGTATTAAGCACTTGTAGTGTTATTTTTCACATTCTTTTTTTTTTTGTTACACGCCTGATCTCACCTGAACACATTAATGTTTCGCAGGCAATCAACAGTGGGCGGGTATGTGGGTGTTTAGCACTGAACAAGTCTTCAGCAGCGAAACCTCCGGAAAATTCAGATTCATTATCGCTCACAGCAAGCATGAGGCATGGGCTGGATGCAACTCCGTCGAAAATAACTGCACTTGAGTTTCTGAAGAGGTCCTTCACTCCAATCCTTCCCAACTCTAACAGCTAACAAAGTTTCACAACTCTTCAAAAGTTTTGGTCAAAATGAAGTCACAAGTAGGATTTTCTTTTGTCTGTTTATGCGGAATGTGCTCATGAATGATGTATTCTGTAAATTTACCTGCAGCTGGTCCGTATATTTGTTTAAGTAAATCATTCAATTTACTGAAATCCATCAAACCCACGAAAACGGAATCCTAAAGTTTGCGAGTCACTTTGTCAGTACCAACTTTCACAGATGCACAGTAATCTTGAGACGCCATGAATGTTATTTATGATTAATGATGCAATTATTATTCCAGCAATCTGAGAAAATATTTGCGTGTTATAAATTACTCTTTGTTTGATGAGTGAAATTTTCTTACCGCACTGGCAAATCTTGAAATTAGTAAAACTGTCTGACTTCATTGCCAATATTTTTGTCTTGTTTTTAGCAAAAAAGTAATAGAAATAAGGTTTTATGTCTAAAATACTGACTATTGCGACTTAAATTTTTATTTTTATTTTTGCAGTGCAAGGAATCGGCAGCAAACCGATCCAGTGAACAAGCAGATAGTTATTTGTTCAGAAATAATTTCACGCTGCTGATTAAACACAATGCAAATAAAACATTTTTTGATGAGCTGCAGTGAATGGATTAATTTCTGGATAAACCTTCAGATGTTAGGAGAATAGAACGCTGTGTCTGAAATGGAACACATCTGTGTTTACGTCTGTGGTTGTAGTGAGAAAATGACTACATTCTCCTGTGAGTGCACTTTTGACATGTGCATCCTTTTGCCATTTTTCTGCACCAGACTGTTTAAAAAAGAGAATATTAGCCAGCGCACACAGAAATTAAAGTGACCTAGCTGTGGGAAATCTACTCTTGCAGACAACTCCGTCATAACTTGCTTTCAAACGATCGGATGAACAATAAGTGCATTATCGCATTATCGCACCAGAAGCGGCAAGCACATTCCGCTCCCCCTCTCATCCTCGCTTCTGTGATGAGTGCATTATGGGATATTTGAGTTCTGCTGTTGCTGTCTCGGGCCAACCCGATGAAACAGTGAGTTCAGTTAGAGACCAGACTGATAAGTCTGCACTGTGATATTACAGGGAGAAGGACAGCACTCGTTTTCAGGTCTTCGGTTGCGTTTGCGGCCAGGCCTTCCTGTGTCAGGCACTGTTTTCTGGGAAACACGGGCTGGAGACTCAAGCCAAACACACCCAGCAACGTCACTGCACGTGTTTGCCACACTGACGGTGATTTTAAAAAGGCCTACACTCATATTTTAAGCATTTAATTAAAATAATCTCAACTGAACAAAAGTGCAACCTTTAACTTTCTCAGCAACAGGCTTCGAAATGGACTTTGTGCAAGTTTGAAGTACAAGCTGAACACATACTCAAAGATACTTGAGTTTGAGTTTCCGAGGAGGCTTTTACTGTCAATATTTATCTGCACAACCAATAAAGTCTTCTGTCCAGAGTACAATAGGACAGAGCACAGCTGCTGTAGTGAGGTGGGGATTCAGTCTATTGCGTTATTGTTGTTTGTAATTATGTGTAACATATTTTCCTTTGGGGCGGCACGGATGGTGCAGTGGGTAGCACTGCCGCCTCACAGCAAGGAGGTCCTGGGTTCGAATCCCTGTCGGCCGGGGCCTCTCTGTGCGGAGTCTGCATGTTCTCCCCGTGTCTGCGTGGGTTTCCTCTGGGTACTCCGGTTTCCTCCCACAGTCCAAAGACATGCACGTTAGGCTGATTGGAGAGTCTAAATTGCCCGTAGGTATGAGTGTGTGAGTGAATGGGGTGTGTGCCCTGTGATAGACTGGCGACCTGTCCAGGGTGTATTCCTGCCTTTCGCCCAATGTATGCTGGGATAGGCTCCAGCCCCCCTGCGACCCTGATCAGGATAAGCGGGTTCAGATAATGGATGGATGGATGGATGGATGGATGGATGGATGGATGGATGGATGGATGGATGGATATTTTCCTTTGATATTTTGATATCTTGAATTGTCATTTGCCATTCATCATTTTGTCACCCCTTCACGTTTAACCACCTCATGAACTATGTCTTTCCTAGCAGTGGCTGGGCCCAGCAGAAAATTCCAGCTTTAACAAGCCCAAGCTGTGTTTTCCCCAGCTGGTTTTAGCTGTTCATCAGCCTATAGTCACAGTAGTTAGTCCACCCGCTTAGGCACTAGTTCACTCTCCCAGCTTTGACCGGCTACAGAACCAGCTAAAACTAACTCAGAATCGCAGATGGGGTCAGGTACTGTGTAGTATATAGGTACTGTGACGTCTCAACATAATGAACTCTCCTGACCCTGTGCGTACGTTAGTGCGTCTGGATTCTAAAACATTATGTTCATGTTGTATTGCTTTCTAACATGTTACCAATTATGGTCAGCAGGCTGGAATGGGATCTATTGCATTCACGGGGGAGGCAGTGTTGTCAGAGATAGTTAGCCGATCGACAGTCTCTCTGTAATGTTTATGTTTCCGCTTGGTTTTTAGCAGCCGTATTTTTATTTGGCATGACGTGTGTTTGGGTAGCGTGTGTGTGAGACAGAGCCTGAAAGTGTGGGTCAACCACCAAAGAATTGGCAACTCTGATATATAGGTTTACATTCAGATTTTCTTCAACAACAAATAAAAAAGCCAGTTGAGTGAAAAGAAAGAAAGACAAACGTGCAGGTGGCAAAGCTGTGTCCGTATTCCTGACGGGATTTCTAACTACGATCACAAAATGACATTGGAAACCTGCAGTGGAGCATGCAGTACAGTGCTGCTCCCAAGAGCTTCTAAATTGTCCCCGCATGATACTAATCTTCCTTTGTGTCTCCTTCGGGCTTCCGTACAGGCATGCGGACTGAGAGCTCGGGTGACATCTCTTCCTGTTTTCCACTCCCGTGCGACTCTCAGCACTAACTGCTGCTGCTCAGAACACAGTTCCAGGATAATCCCAAACAGATGGCCCCGCAGGGCAGTCCAAACAAAGTTTACTTATTAAACTGTGCAGCGGCCCCTGCCCTGTCTCTTATCTGAGGCTCCACGCCCGCGTTCAGAGACGCCGTTTCGCAATAGAACAGTCTAGCTGCCGCTCATTTTGATTTCCCAGCCTGCTCCCGTGCGTGTGAGGAGAACGCGGGACGTCAGTTCTGGCTGCACAGGAAACGCACACACCAACACGGAGTGACAAGCTTCAGAGAGAGAGAACGGGAAGCACTGGGAGACGCCCTGTTGTTTGCTTAACAGCCTGCTTACACCGTGTGCAAGGAACAGTGGTAAGGAAAACTTCCAGACATTTAGCGCTTTTGCTATTGCATACTGCCACAATGCATCAAAAACTTCACCGTTTTACCAAACGTGGTACAAAAAAAAGCATATTTGTGGTATACAGCATATGTGTATATTCACAAAACAAATGTGTATTCATAAAACACATGACACGAGAAAGCAACATGTCTTGTGCGATATTATCAATAATTTACCGGTTTAAAAGTCGTTTAAATAATACATTGAAAAAATACTGCCAGCTTTTACAGCAGCTTGAAATGGTTTTCTGCGAGACAGTGACTCATACAACTGCATAATAACTTTCTGCCATTAAGAAATATATTACAAAAACTTACCACATGTTTTCAACCTTCTTCACTAGAAGATATCCAGTACTTGCAGTGACATAATGTAGAGAATTAATGCAAGGTCAGAAGTAATGTGGACTATGGCCATAAAAAATATTTTAATGTTTTTAAAGAGTTTTGTTCATTTCTCAAGTGATGTAATCCATGCGGCCTCCATAGCTTTTAGCACTATTCCCCCTGTTTTCCTTACCTCAGGCAGGCGCATTATGGGACATCCGAGCTTCCCGTGCATTGTCCTGTTGGCTCTGGGCCTCGTGTCCATCTCAGGCCTTCCCGAGGACACTCTGAGAAAAATAAAAGATCTCGGGGACAAAGACTTCGGCCACAACTTCCCCCGACACGGGCTGAACCTCCTGTACTGGTTCTGCAGCGAATACGTCACGTTCGACAACAACAACAACATGCAGCCAGCGCAGGACCCCGAAAACAAAGCGTTCGGGTTCCATTACTACGGAAACAAGGAGAACGTGCTCCCCTCTCTGCGCAACCAGAGGGACTATGCCTACTACGCCGTGGGCAACATGTTCGACGACCGCAACTTACCGGAGGGCCGGAAGCTCCCGGCGTACGTCACGGAGGAGTTCGGACGCTCCAAGAACCGGGACTCCCGCGACCAGAACAACAAGGACCGGATCATCGTGAGGAGGACGCCCTACGGCGGCCTGGACCGCGTCTACATCACGCAGCACTACGACTTCGACAGCGGCCACGGCAGCGCGTACGACCCGCAGCACACGTACGCCGTCAGCGCCGACCTCATCCGGGCCATCGGCCGCCTCTCCCGGGAGCGCTTCCTCGAGCCCTTCCCGCCCAGGACCAGGGGCCACTACGCCCTGTGCCACCCCAAGAAGGGCTCCGCGCCGCCGCGGAACTCGGAGGAGTGCAGCCACGAGTTCTCGGACGGGGGCCGCCGGTCGCCCAGCGCTACGCTGGTGGGCCTGTGCTGCGCGGTGCTAGGGCTGCTTATAGGCTGCTCATAGGCTGCTCATAGGCTGCTCATAGGCTGCTTCTAGGCGTTTACAACCCGATCCGCACATCACTGCACCGCCTCCATTACGATACCTGCAGCTGCATTAATCTAGACCAGGGGTCACCAACACGGTGCCAGCGGGCACCAGGTCGCCCCCAAGGACCACATGAGTCGCCCGCAGGCCTGTTCTAAAAATAGCACAACTCGCTAGTGAGCTGCATCTAAAATTTTATTTTATTCTGTTGCTATTTTTTTTTTTTTATCACACTTGCATTTATATAGATTTAAAAATGACAATAATATATTTATATATCTTAAAATAATATATCTTAAAAATATGTTTATCATACCTGAAGTTCAGATAAGTTTAGGTGAACTCTGACCTACTCTAGTTCAAAGGTCAGTATTGTGCGCGTGACAAAACAAACTGGTAGCCCTTAGTATGACTCAGTACCCATGAAGTAGCTCTCAGTTTCAAAAAGGTTGGTGACCCCTGATCTAAACTATAATATTCAATGTATTTTACAGTACATATTCACATTTGGTTGTATGTATGTATGTATGCATGTATTGCTTTTGATGCAATGCTAAGAGCCCAACTATCATTGACTGCCATGTGGCCACTGCATTGTCTTTATGTGAGATGGAAAATCATGTGTTCACAGCAAAAACCAAAAAGTACATCAACCTTAACATTTATCTTAGTCTTATTTACTCTTTTGCTAGATAAGACAAAAATATGGGCAATGAGCTGAGGCATTCTGAGGGATAAGACAATTTCACTTGTCTAGCAAAGAGTAACTTAAAACAAGCAAATATTTTCTACTTGATAGCAGAAATTAAATTGGAATTATATTTTGAGTCCCTTTACAAGGTTAAAACACTAAAGGGAGTTCGTTTTTGCAGTGTTGCTGTTGTGTCAGTATATACTCACTGAGCACTTTAATAGGTATTTAGTACATTTGTTTTATTCTGCTGCTGCTGTAGCCTATCCACTTAGAGGTTTGACATGTTGGGCATTCAGAGATGCTCTTCTGTATACCACTGTTATAATGTGTGGTTAATGTCACCTTCCTGTCAGCTTCCTGTCTTCTACTCTGACCTCTCTCATTAACAACATGTAAAGCATTTTTGCATGCAGAATGTTTCCATTAACAAGCTGGTGTACAGGTCTACCTAATAAAGTGCTCACTGAGGGTACATTTGCACTGACCCCTGAAATGTCCTCAGGGACACTGGTGCTGTAAATCAGGGGTTTCCAGTCGGTGGCCCACAGACCACTGACCAGCTGCCTGCCAGTGGGGTGATTTCTACCCCATTCACTGCTCCTAGAGACTAGAAACTTTTTAGTAACATACTGTAAGTCCACACATTGCAAGGCACAAAAACCAATCAAACCTGAAGTTCCTGTTATTTTGACGAGCTGGAGTTTTCGTCAGCTTGGGGCATTTGTATTTCGTACTCTGATGCACGCTATTTATTATCTTATTTGCTTATTATCCACTTTAAAGACATACGCCAGTGCTGTTTAACTGTATAAAATTACACGTGCATGGTTAGCGTAGGGCTGCTAACAGAAATAAGAACGTTCCCACCCCTAAACAGCACAACACCAGCAGTAACCAAAGATATTTCCACATAGAAAAAATCACCATAGAAAAGAAATTATGATTACAAATCAAAAGATCAATGGGTACCCATATCCAAGGAGAACCTCTTGTATTAACTTACTGGAGTCTGAATTTTGAATTTAATTATCATTACATTACATTACATTTCATTACATTCTATTTAGCACATGCTTTTATCCAACGCGACATACAAAAAAGTGCATATCAAAGTCATTAGACCAATTACAGAACATGTCGAACAAGGTACAATTCACAAAGAATCAGTTGAACAATTACTTTACAAATACTGTAGTATAAATTGCTGCAGTTACGGATATTACTTTGCAATAGTCCATCCCCTGAAATTATTTAATGATTTTCCTCCCAATTTACTAAATCAGCTATGTAGTGAGTGGTTTGTCTTTGTTTACAAATTACATAGTAAATACATACAAAATACATTTATTTGTATTGAACATGGTGAAATTTGCACTGTAATGTGAAATTGTTTATTTTTCACAAACCAAAAGTGGCGAATGTATATTTTTTGTACTCTTTCAGGGTTTATTGCCCAACTTGTGCACTTAAATGAAGTGGAAAACTAAATAATTATTTGCAATTCATTTGTTTTTGATAAAGTCATGTGCTGCAGCTGCATATTCTATACGTATGATTGTTTTCCTTGCCAGAATCCACCTGATATGGACATGAAAACCATTTCATAATTCAATCATTTCATTTATTAGAATATATGGACATAATACAGTATATACGGGTATGGGTGCTCACTACCCTCCTCTTGTCATCAGCAGTCTACGATAACCATTTTGCTTTTTTGGAATATGTAAAAAAATCTGATGTATTGTTTAATGGTTCCCACTTTAATCCTGACTCATGTGCACACTGGCATTGTGTTTAACGGTCCTTTCTTGGTTGCTGACAGTATTTCCATTTTGCATGGTTGTGTTTGGACAGTGAGGATGAAATAAAATGTTTTTACGTTCTCAGCGGTTTTAATGGTTAATGGTCAGCACCCTCCTTCAACGCCTGGCATTCTGAATAGAATGTTCTTACAATGCATCTATTTGCCCGTTATTATACATACATTACTTAGCAATTAAATTGCCAAATTGGTCGACGGGCAGACAACCCTTTTGTATCAACCTTCATCAAAATGTACAATTCATAAAAGGGGCAATGGGTAAGATTTTTTTGTGTTAAAACATTGTTACAGGACCATTAAATCCATTCCTATCATTGAAAAAGGCTATGGTAGTTCCAAAAAAAAACAAAGATCAAAGATCAAAAACCAAAAGGCAGTAAAATATTCCAAAAAGCCAGAGATGAAAATGTAAAAATGCAAAATGAGCTGTAAGACAAAATCTTCCGACCCTGTGCTCACTAAACGTCAAGTAACACCAGGCCCAGATGCAAAGTTGAGATTCCCCAGATGGCAACAGCAGATATCAACGCCCAAAAGTCTTCCACAGCAGATGTTAACCCCAGCAAGTTGGAAAACCACAGAAGCACAAATCAGGGCAAAGAATATATCCTTATCAGTGGTGTTTTTGGCATACAGAAATTTCACGCACCAGAACATGGTCTCCCCTCATCAGTGGAGTGAGATGATATTCAAGCCCTTGTTTGTAAGCAGACAGTTTTCTTTGATATTTTCTCTGTTTTTATAAATATGCAGAAACAGATACATTTTCAAAGATGGTAATCTGCAAAAAATACAATTTCTATTTTCCGTGTTCACCCAATATAGAATTATATATATATATATATATATATAAGTTTAGCACGGATGGTGCAGTAGATAGCACTGTCGCTATCTAGTGCTATCTACTGCACCATCCGTGCTGAACTTTTATAGTTAAGTATAGTATAAGTATAGTTATAGTGTTTTTATACATATATATATATAAAAGTTAAAAAATAGATAGCACTGCCGCCTCACAGCAAGGAGGTCCTGGGTTCAAATCCCGGTCGGCCGGGGCCTCTCTGTGTGGAGTTTGCATGTTCTCCCCGTGTCTGCGTGGGTTTCCTCCGGGTACTCCGGTTTCCTCCCACAGTCCAAAGACATGCAGGTTAGGCTGATTGGAGAGTCTAAATTGCCCGTAGGTATGAGTGTGTGTGTGAATGGTGTGTGTGCCCTGTGATGGACTGACGATCTATCCAGTTTGTATTCCTGCCTTTCACCCAATGTATGCTGGGATAGGCTCCAGCCCCCCTGCGACCCTGTTCAGGATAAGCGGGTTAAGATAATGGATGGATGGATGGATATATAAGTTTGGCAGAGCTCAGAGCAACATGACAGGGACGGACTCTGGAGCAGGTTCCCCGCGTGTCTGTTCTGCCAGTCACAGCCTCCTGTCCTTCCTGCAGCTCAACTGGCAGAACACATCGCCTGTCTGGCGGAGCGCAGCGCGTGAGTGTGCGCGGCAGTACAGGATGATGTACAGGGCTGTCTCCCGGAGACGCCTGGCTCGTGAGTGACAGTCAGGGCACCCTGACTGAAGGGACGGGGGAGAGGAGCAATATGTGAGAAGAAGGGATGGGTATAGTGTTTTTAACGCTTCGAGGAGTAGGTTCTTTTGGAATGTTTTTCGTTTTTCTTTTTTTTTTTTTTCTCCCCAAGATTCTACATCAGTGTTCTAGAACACTATTGCTTTCAGTCACCAGCAGTGATTGTTACGGCAGCATCGGAACTTTCATTTCAGAACATTCTAGCCCCGCACGTGTGACCTCACACCTTAAAGGGATGAAAACGGGTAAGCTTGAGTTCTTGGGGGACCTGGTGCTGGGTATGAGAAACTGCCCACTGCATCGTTTAACCTCCTTATTCCAGTTCACCTCCAGCAGTGGGACTGTACACCGGGAACATCACTGCCTTCGGAGGGTCAATAAAGTGCGGTCAGTTTGAGTTTAACGTCGACAGCAGCTATTGTTGCTGTTGCCTTTCGGTGGTCAGCTTGTGAAATCTGTCAAGTCACATATGTGTTGAAAAGGGTTCCCCCCAAGCCATGAATTATAAACGGCACAGAAGAAAAATAGGGGACAGAAACTATATAGTTGTTAGAAGCTGGCTAGGTAGATCAAATCAACCCTATTCCCCGCAGAGAAGAGACAAGATTGGACAGCGCTTCTCATTTCTAAATGCATGAGTTGTTGTGAAATCACTTTTCAGAAGATTGCAACCGGAACGAAAGCTGACATCCATCATTGTATTTCACTTCCGAACCTAATAATCTGACGCTAAAACGGTGTGCACCTTGCTTTTCAGACATGCGTGGGATATGGAGCTCTTGCAAAGGCTCGGGATTGAAGGATGATGATATCGGTGTGCTGTCTTACCACCCGGTGTGGCCCTAAATTGTCAAACCCGTCGCCGTGACAACTCGGTTCTGAAAAACATTTACTGTAATACACAAGAGAATTGCCTGTTTACCCGTTAGCATGTCTGCTGCGAAGAGGATCAAAATAAACGGTCAGCAGTTTTAATTGGCCACGACAAAAGAGCACAAGAGCGTGGAACTTTTGTCACTCAAACAGGAGAAGAGGCAAGACTGAGAGAAGGATATTTTCAAATGGAAGCAACAGCTCTCACTCACTCACTCACTCACTCACTCACTCACTCACTCACTCACTCACTCACTCACTCACTCACTCACTCACTCACTCACTCACTCACTCACTCTCACACTCACTCTCACACTCTCACACACTCACACACTCACACACTCACACACTCACACACTCACACACTCACACACTCACACACACTCTCTCACACACACACACACACACACTCACACACACACTCATACACACACTCATACACACACACTCATACACACACACACTCACACACACTCACACACACACTCACACACGCACACTCATACACACACACACAGAATTAAAATTGGATATTGATTCAATTGGTGGAGGAGTTTTAAAGAAGAAAAGAATGCAGATTTAGCACATTATCTTTTAGTCTGGCAAGTTTGTCAAAGTATCCCTCTGGGGTCTGCACTATAGAGGGCAATAACAAACAGTCAGACGTATTACTTTCACTGTAGTGCATAGCTAGCCATCTTTAATGTGCAATGATTTACAATGACTCCTTGGGCTTGTAATACGGTTTAAGGTTAGAATTAAGGTTAAGGATACAGTATCAGGGTTTCCGAGGTAGGGAAAGAGCTAGTGTTAGGGTATGACTTCGATTTTGGGTTCTATTTTTCAGTTTTTTAAATGTAACAATACAGCCTGAAGTATTTTCAGAAATATTCAATGGAACACATTTCTCATTTTATCCACTGATCTCCTGAACTGTTCATCCAATTGTTGATGACCCTGTGAACACAGAGTTAAGCATTACTTTAAATCACCTTCCTCTTAAAAGCTGAAATATAAATATAATTTCATATTTCTAGGCCCCTACAGCACAGCACAGTGCATACGGATCTACTGCAATGTTCTGAAAAGAACTCTACTTTTCTCTCCATAGCAAAAACATAGAATAACGACCATAACAGTATGAATAAAAATGGATTTAGCGATTTTTAGCGATGGATTTTGTTTTGCAAGCACAACAAAGCTCTGGGTGTGATTATGGAACATCAGTAGAGGGACAGGTCCAATGTTTTGTGAATAATTAATGAAGTGTTAAAGTCAGATGAAGAGCCAAGTCTCTCCCGCATCATGTGACCGTTTATAATGGGGCTCATGGGAAACGGTTGCCTGGGACGATACGATGGAAGACGAAGCTTTGCTCCGAGTGGAGTCTGCGTTAGTGCCCAGAAACACAGGGAACGCAACGATGGAAGGTGCTAGTCTGCGTTAGCGCCCAGAAACACAGGGAACGCTACGATGGAAGGTGCTAGTCTGCGTTAGGGCCCAGAAACACAGGGAACGCAACGATGGAAGGTGCTAGTCTGCGTTAGCGCCCACAAACACAGGGAACGCTACGATGGAAGGTGCTAGTCTGCGTTAGCGCCCACAAACACGGGGAACGCTACGATGGAAGGTGCTAGTCTGCGTTAGCGCCCAGAAACACAGGGGACGCTGCAGATGATAAGAAGCCCGTAGGTTTGTCAGCAGCCTGTGTTGGGATGGGAATCACATCCCAAAAATATTTATCAAATTACATGCTCATCACTATTTTATTGAGCCCTTCCATGTGTAATTAGATCTTTTTTTTTTTTTGAAATTAGCTGTCAATATGTAGTATAGTCTTGCTTAAATCATCGGTTAAATATTCAGTCTAAATGAGTTTCTGTCTGAAGGTATGATGTGATAGCAAGAGAAGAATTTAGTCGGGAAGGTCATCTGCATGTCTTGCTTCCATGACAGCTTGACAGATTAAGTCTTTCAGTCAAATTCATTTTTAAATGATTTTAATTTTTTTGAAGGGAAAGAAAGAGAGAGTAGCTGTGGAACTAATCTCTGGAGATATCTCATCATTATGCAGGGCTCCCCTGAAATTCTGAATACATATTAAATTTAAATTAAATTTAATTAAATTCATCAAAATGAATAATCCTAAATGTTAACCTAACTCTAAACCTGAACTTAGGTTAGCCCGAACTCTAACCCAATCCCTAAAAAAAAAAAAAGATCAAGATATTTATTTATTAAAAAATGAAAAACGTAACACCTATATACCCCTAACTCGAACCCTAGAAAATATAATTTAAAAAAGAAGGAAATTAAACTATGTAAAAAAATTAAATGAGAAAAATACTAGAAATAGAAATAGAAATAGCAATCCCCAACCCCAACATCTTTGAACAGCTTTGAAACATGAATAGCCTTAAACGTTTTCTAACAGATTGTGTGGTGGCAATGCTGCCTGTCAATCTAGCCTATGTTATAGCCCGCATAACTTAGCACATGCATTTTCCTTGCGCATTCTCACCCACATAACATTTCATGAGGTCCATTACAAAGACAGCCTATATTTACAGAAACCGGCTTACAGGGTTTAACGCTGCCACTAACCACTTCCAACGTTTCCCTGCTGGTTTGCAAATGGTAAAATTATATAGCACCTTTATCCAAAGCTCTGTACAATTGATGCTTCTCATTCACCCATTCACACACACTCACATGCCAACGGCGATTGGTTGCCATGCACAGCACCAACCACTGCATCGGTTTGGGGGTTAGGTGTCCTGCTCAGGGACACTTCGACGCAGCCCGGGCGGGGGATCGAACCGGCAACCCTCCGACTGCCAGGCGACTGCTCTTACCGCCTGAGCCAATAGCACCCCCTTCGTTCGTTCTTCGTTGTTCCCCATGTTCCTACAGCGTACTACAACAACTTTTGGAACGTATGGGCACCTTACACCTCCGGCTGAGATGTTTGCAAGCAGACCTGGGTCACACGTAATTGTTTAGGCTTCAAATACTTTTCTACACTTGACTGAGCTAGTCTGGTGTATTAGAACCTATGAACCTATTATAACTTATCATTGTAGTACTATACAGCATTTAAAATATAGTATATAGATATACAGAAACATTTAGAGAAAGGGTATTTTTGCACATGATTCTCAATTCTAAACATTTCACACTTTTAATAAAAGCGTTTTGATCAAACTTCGACATACTCTCAACAAGCGCAAAACCCCTCCTTCTGGTCCTCTTGGTTGTGCTCAATACCACCAGGCGAGATCAATCGAGCACAGAGAACCGTCTGAATCCGAAACAGTGACGTATTTTGACCCAGGTCTACATGCAAGATCAATTCCCATTCGGCAACGGCAGTCAAAGCGCTAATTTTTCCTCACAGCAATACCATTTCTAGTGTGTCTGCGCACATAAAATAAGCATACGCCATTTACTCACATCCTTTAAACGAAGGTGAAGTGAAATCCATTTCCCCGCGTGCGTCGGCAGCAGGCACACCGGTGCTGTAACACATTTTGATGGAGCCTTGGCCATGATTTGCGACGGCTCGGTAACTAAGAGGGAGAGGGCAGACTGTGTAATTTAGCAAAGAAAGACAAATGAGCGCAACGCAGGAGCCAGGACAGGGAAATAAATCAGGTGAGCCGATAGTAATATTCTATTAAATTTATTACATTTCTCCTTCTGAGAAATTACCTAAAATACACGCCGGCTACTGTATGTATTATTCACGTCGCGCGCTAAAATAAGACTTCCTTTGCTGCGGCAAGCCTTGCAACGCGATGCACAAAGTAAATGAAGTTTGTTGTACAAGAATGAATTTACATGCATTTGAATTGTACAGCTGGAGTCAGTCGAAGGTTTGTTTTCTATTCATAAGCTCCTGTCAGGATTGATTCGAACAGCATTTCTGCATCGGTCCCCGGACATGTGGCATATTGAATTGAGGCACTTGTTCTTTGGAACAACAACATTCCCCATGGACTGCACGGAAAACTAATTGTACCCGTGCTGTCTGTGGCCAAGGCTCCAGCAGGGTAATCTATATGGTCATGTTGTCGCCATGGATTGAGTCTTTTTGACGGCAAGTTACTTCCTACCATTGACTAAGTCATTAGTCAATTGGAATTCTCTAGTCAGTCAGGACTGGCGGTCAGGTTCAAAGGTTCAAAGAGGCTAGTCAGTCAGGTTCAGTTAAGCTAGTCAGTCAGGTTTAGTTAAGCTAGTCAGTCAGGCTCAGTTAAGCTAGTCAGGTTTAGTTAAGCTAGTCAGTCAGGTTTAGTTAGGCTAGTCAGTCAGGTTCAGTGAGGTTAGTCAGTCAGGACTGCCAGTCAGTCAGGTATAGTGAGGCTAGTCAGTCAGGTTTAGTGAGGCTAGTCAGTCAGGTTTAGTTAGGCTAATCAGTCAGGTTTAGTTAGGCTAGTCAGTCAGGTTCAGTGAGGTTAGTCAGTCAGGGCTGGCAGTCAGTCAGGTTTAGTTAGGCTAGTCAGTCAGGTTTAGTTAGGCTAGTCAGTCAGCTTCAGTCAGGTTTAGTCAGGCAGTAACAGAGTTTAGCCAGTGGACTCGAGAGGCCGCATGCCGTTTGGGGATGTGGAGATGAGGGCACGTTCTGATGGACAGCGGTGCAGCCCTGGAACGGGCTTACCAACATGATTAGACATCTGAAAAGAGAAATATTTTTTTATTTTTTTATTTTTTTATTTATTATCAAATTATTTAAATTATTATTTAGTGAATTAGGGGTACCCACGCTTTGCTCAAACTCTAGTGCTTAATTTTATTTATTCACATATATTTATGTACTTATTTACTTGTGTACTTATTTACTTACTCCAGCGTTAATATTGATCTGTAGTCCCATGGCAAGGGATCCAGATAGTTATGAATAGTGAATAAAATTATGTAAGACAAAAAAAAATATATATATATATATATTTATTTATTTTATTTATTTTTTGACTGAAACGTAAAAATTAAGACTCAGTGTTAGATATAACGATACCATAATTTCCAGTTATTTTACTAGGGCTGTGACTGCAAGTCCTTTCAACCTCCGAGACATGACCCTGGGCTCAGGTCACCCAGTCCTGCTCCAAACTCCCCCCCGTTACCTCAGCCAGCAACCCCCCGGTGTCAGCCAGGACCTGGCCCCGAGGGTGACAAATAGGGACATACTGGCGGAGAAATGGCACAAACATTTATGACGGCCATATATTTTTATGCTCAAAGAATCCATTGTGTATTTCCACAGGTCACCGGGCAATTGATTTCCAGGAAGGGGAAAGCTGTGCAAGGACGTCTCTAACGCAGACTGCGGCGTTTCTCGGCGTTGTACGAGAGGTGATAATCGCGCGCATTCCCATATGATTCATTCCGCTCCCTGATTGCTACCGACACTGGCGGAGTGGAGGGTATTTTCCGTCTCTGACGGTGACGGATGTCTCCGCTAAGTGGCTGTGACAGAGAGGGACCACTCTCTGTCCTCACTCCTAACCGCCCCGTCGATGCCTGACCACACACCGCGCACGGTCGCGTTCGCTCAACGCGCCCACTTTTTGGCTTTCCTTCCCGTCGCGGCTAACACAAAAACGCTCTCACAATGTTAATGTAAAGACTTGCTCCAGGGCCCAATTGCAAAAGAGAAGTCAATCTCTCAGTGACAGTCCAGGAAATAATTCAGTTCAGAATAATTTAGGTCGACGCCGACTTCAATCTTGGTCAAGCTTTACTACAGTACATGATCATGGAGAGAAGTCCAATCACTTGGCAGTTCCCTGAAAAGAGCGAAAAGAAAAGTTCACTGATACATTATTCACCCAGCTTTTCTACAAAGAAAAGAAAACTCCACCGCACATTACTCCGGTGGAAAAGAGAGCTTAGGAGGTTACGATCTGACCTCACGTTTACCGCGCACCCTGAGATACTAGGTTGAGGCAGGAACCTGCGATATATTTGGCACGGAGCACGAAGACACACCAGTAAATCGCCGTTGTTTTACAAACAGAAGGGAGTCGATAGGAGTTATAAACCATCCCTGCTTCTACCAGAAGAGTCAATTCTGTTAACATCTTTGCCCCATGAGGTTAAGAATCCATTGCGGTTTTATCAAGGAGAAAGACTCCCATGAATGTTTCTTCCACATGGGGAAGTGTTAACAGTGTTAAACAGTGTTAACAGTGTTAAGCAGTGTTAACCATGCCACCCCTAATTTGTATGCCTCACTGAAGACAACTGGCTGCCTGTGGAAGCCTGGCAAGCTTGCTGTACCCCCAATGGGGCGAGAGCAACTGTGTTCCACAACGACGAATATCTAGCGATAGGCCAAGCCTCCCACCCGTACCTATAGATCTACGCCAAACTAGAGCCCCTGCAATCTCTACTTCAGTACGACTGGTCCAGATCAGAAAAGTTCAAGACGATGTCCAAGCATAGTTCATATAAGTAATAGAAGCATAATAGTAATAAGAGAAATATAATAATAATAATAACAATACAAGGCCAAAGTGGAGTTAAGGATAACTGATATTGAAGAGGTGGGTCTTGAGTTGGGATTTAAAGCGGAGTGGCTTCCCTGACGTCCCTGAAGCGCTCCATGGGGCAGAGAAGTCTCCAGGTTTACAGAGACCGGTCTTGGGGACGGTGAGTAGAGTGCCAGTGAAACCTCACAGGGAAATTCAGGCAGCAGGCCTGTGTCTGGACACGGTGTCTGGACTCGATCGACAGGAGGAAAAACCCAATTATCTCCCTCAGGGCTATGAGGTTACTTTGACACAGTAGCAAATAATGGTTTAAAATAGCAAGGTCTTTTTTTTCTCTCTCTCTCTCTCTCTTTTGTCCCATAGTATCTATTCATGACCTTACACAGCGTTTTGTAACTGCTATGGGGAACGGGTTTTGAGCAGCTCGACTGACACAGGGCTACAGGAGACCGCTGAGAACTGAACTGAACAGACCGGCCGGTTTCCATAGAAACAGGGTTCAGAGGTCACAGCTGTCCACCATTGTCACGGATGAAGGTCATCCGACCTTACCCACGAGCACCGCGGAATACTGCAACCACCGCGGACATACTACCACACCGCTGTGAGACACCCTATCATAAAACGTGTTTTCGATTTGACAGATTCTTCAGAATCACCAGATGCTCTGCTCCCGTGTACCCATCATCCTCTCTGCTTCTTATCCGTTTTGACGGTGTGAGATCGCACACATCGTATCGCATTACATTAAAGGCATTTAGCAGACGCTCTTATCCAGAGCGACGTGCAGCGAAGTGCAAATCAAACCCAGGGACAAGTGCGATGAGGACCCTGGAGGAAAGTACGGTTCCGAGTCCTAGCGTGACCACGTAGATACACGTGGTCATCACAGCCCTGGTGTGAAATCCAGCTATGACCAGCTTGAAATACCAGCGCCCAGCTGTTTCAAAACATAGCTTAAGCGGTTTTCTTTTCAGCTGGGTGGAAACTGAAAGCAATAAAGTTTGCAAACATCCATCCATCCATCCGGAGGAAACCCTCAGTGGTGGGTAGCAGTGGGTAGCCTGCCGCCTCACAGCAAGGAGGGTCCTGGGTTTGAATCCCCGTCGGCCGGGGCCTCTCTGTGCGGAGTTTGCATGTTCTCCCCGTGCCTGCGTGGGTTTCCTCCGGGTACTCCGGTTTCCTCCCACAGTCCAAAGACATGCATGTTAGGCTGATTGGAGAGTCTAAATTGCCCGTGGGTATGAGTGTGTGAGTGAATGGTGTGTGTGCCCTGCGATGGACTGGCGACCTGTCCAGGGTGTATTCCTGCCTTTCGCCCAATGTATGCTGGGATAGGCTCCAGCCCCCCTGCGACCCTGTTCAGGATAAGCGGGTTAAGCTAATGGATGGATGGATGGATGGAGTCGGAAGACGCATCTTCCAAAGTTAAGAAAATAGTGGCAAGTATCAGACGAAGTCGAAATACTTGTGTTGATCATTGCCTCGTTTAGAGCGTGAACTAGCACAGGCTGAATCAGTGCCTTTCAACATCTTAAACATATCAATCTCTCAGAGTGGCAGTGGAATCAGACAGGGCCTATATCCGTTCCCAGGGGGGAGGTTGTAGGGTCACTTCGAAGCATTTAGAAAGCTTTCAGAAATGGTCAGAAAAAAAAATCCCAGCCATTAAATTCAGAAGAGGGTACACGGGAGGAGCCCTGGAAAAGCAAGTCTGGGCTGCTGATTACTCAGCCCATTGTCACCGAGGTAAAAGTGTGTCTCCATTTCAGCATGGAAATTGCCAAGGAAATGGAAGCAGACCGCCAAGGCTGATGCACAGGGCTGCAAATATCGCCGGACGGCACACAACATTGCTGTAGCCCACGAATACTTCCTGTTTTTAGCATCTCACCCTTAGTTTATTTTTAATAGATTTTTTTTTGGGTTGGGGGAGGGAGGTGGGTACGTGTACACACACACACAGACACACACACAGACACACACACACACACACACACAGTCCGTGCACACTGTGCAGCTCATTACACCAATGTCTTTGCAGAACCCTTGGATAGGAGTTATGAAGCTCAACATAGAATACTGTTTTGCGTGTGTCCTGTGTGTGCGTGTTCTCCTTAACGGAAGAGGAACTCACACGAGCCAGACCGTGTTTGCGCACACACTGTAGTGATGAACTTTAACTGAAACGTGGCCCACAGTGTCGGTACGGTGGAAAGGATAACGCATCCAAGCCGAGAAATCCCATTTGCGAGCGTTTTGAATAACCAGGGCGCCGTGCTAAAATAAGTCACGGCAGCTACTGCACTGTATGTGTGTCATCATTCCCCAGGGCTGACACCCAGAAGGGGCACCTTCACTGCTGCAGGGTCAGGCTGTCACCAGCGTTCCCACAAATCAACTCTTAACACAATTACAATAAGCAGCTATGCAAGCTGTTTATTGCAGTCATCACACTTGTGTATACTTGTATTATTACCACTAGCATTATGTTTGATTATGTTCACTAGCATGACTGTTTTATTGCTTTTGTTTCTTTGCTCTCATCAGATGAATCTATAAGATGCAAGTTCTTCTCTATTCTCATTTCCAGCACTTTGAACTGTACTTCCCTCACGGGGGTCTCAGCACACCCGTCCCTGGTTACGGTTGCGCGCTGTGTAGCACGTCGCTCTGGATAAGAGCGTCTGCCGAACGCCTGTAGCGTGATGTAACGTAGCGCAACTCCACCGCAGGGCCAGGCAGCCCTGTTCTCACGGATCAGCTTCAGCGGAGTTTCTGCATCCGGGCCAAACTCCCGTCAGCGAACGGCACAGAGACGAAGCGATCTTCCTTAATCCCGCATCTACGCCCTCGCAGGAGTGAGTGTTCCTCGACGTGCGACCGAGGCGTCTCCGGGGTAATAAACCTCCACAGTTAATACCCCCGCCGATCCGGTCCTGCGCTGCGGAGATACCGAGCGCTCGGAGGCCACGGCTCCGCCGCTATCCCACAAGGCCGCGCTGCGTGCCCCGCCGCACCGCCACTCCCACCTGCTGACGGCTAATCTCTCACAATCGCGGTCTGAATGCCTCGAAAGCCGGGATATCGTCTCCTCGTCGGGTTATGACTGACAGACGGGCGATCCGGTTACGTGGCCAAGCCTTCGGAATGAACTCAAACGCACCGTCCCTCGACGACTTCAGTTCAGCCAGCTCCCCTGCCCACAGACAGAAGGCTACCCTGCTGGAAAGAAAAGCTCAAGCTAAGTCTTGAAGCAGCTGGTAGCTGGTTGGCCAGTTCAGACCAGCTCCCAGCTTGACACGGTTTGACCAGCTCAAGCTATGTTTTGAAACAGCAGGTAGCTGGCCAGCTCAGCAACCAGCTTTATGACCAGCTCATACCCAGCTAGACCAGCTTTATGACCAGTTCATACCCAGCTAGACCAGCTTTATGACCAGCACATACCCAGCTAGACCAGCTTTATGACCAGTTCATACCCAGCTAGACCAGCTTTATGACCAGCACATACCCAGCTAGACCAGCTTTATGACCAGTTCATACCCAGCTAGACCAGCTTTATGACCAGTTCATACCCAGCTAGACCAGCTTTATGACCAGCTCATACCCAGCTAGACCAGCTTTATGACCAGCTCATACCCAGCTAGACCAGCTTTATGACCAGCTCATACCCAGCTAGACCAGCTTTATGACCAGCTCATACCCAGCTAGACCAGCTTTATGACCAGCTCATACCCAGCTAGACCAGCTTTATGACCAGCTCATACCCAGCTAGGCCAGCTTCACAACGAGCCTGTGTCCTGCTCGATCTTCAAGCTGGTCAAGCTGGCATAGCTGGATTTTACAGCAGGGCACGAATCTACAGACCAACAATATCTTTTTGCACGATGTAACCGTTTTTATTTTTTATTTTTTATTTTTTTTAAAGCAGCACATTTTTTAAAAAAGCAAGAGAAAGCCCATTCCCGCTCAGCACGAGCAGGACTACGGTCGGGTCTCCAGCCCGTGATCACAGCCCGTTTCAGCAGCCTCACACAGGCCCCGACAGCCCTCTGAGCCGAGCCCCTTTCGAGTTTTAATCGGCGCACTCAACCCGACCCTCCACTGCATAACATCCAGCACGTACATCCTCTCCGCAGCAGGCCGATTCATTGAGAGCAGCGCCCGTAAAAGCGTGGGTATTAACGCGGGCTCAGAGCGATCGCTGGAGAGCTGGAGCAGCGCGTTAAGCCGTCTCCGCGGAGACACGTCCGTGCTGCTGGCCCCTCCCTGCGGGCGCGCTAACCGCTAACCGCTAACCGCTAACCGCTAAAGAGGAACCGAGCGCTACGGAGCTTCATCGGGACGGAAAGTTCCGCTTCTGTTTGAGGAAATGCCCCCAAATTAAACCCCCCCCCCATTAGGATGGGCTAACAGCACAATAAACCACAATAATTTAACACCTACGGTTTTCAGAAAAAAAAAAAAACAATAAAAATAACTTAATGAAAAACATTGAAACATGAGGAAATTGTTTGACATTATATAGTTTTCCCATATGTCTGAACATAGCCTGGAGACCTCACACTCCTGTGAACGTAGGTGTTGTTTATTATATGCAGCCTTTTTTTATACCTGTTTATTAAGGGTGCCAGTAATTCTGGAGCCCACTGTACGCTGAAAAGCCAGCGCAGAACGTGTTCATTCCTATAATACTTCAATACACGTTAATTGTCAGTACCACGTCCACCCAAGGGCAGGAAGTAGGATTTTTAGTAATGCTAATTCAATCCCAGTTTGGATTACCTCATGTCTGCGGGATTAAAGAAAGCACCAGTCTGCACTCGCTAAGTGTTCAGAGCAGAGGACGAAAGCACGGCCGGATTTTTGCGTGGCTAACCGTCGAAGACCCGAGATTCACCCGAGATTCCTCGCCGTGCATTGTGGGTACCAAGACGACCCTTTCGGTCCGCCTCTACATTCACCTTTGTCAGAAAAGCCAGTTTAAAAGACACATTTACCACAGACACGCCGACGGCCCTCACGTCGGTTGGATACCCGGAGCGACGTCGCTGGCGGTTGGAGAGGCGTCGCCGTGGTAACCGTGTCCCGTGTTTGGCGCGGGGGGGGCGGGGCTCTTCCTGCTTTGTGGACGGGCGCGCGATTGCTTCTCGTTTGCCACGCGCTGGGGCTCATTTATCCTCCTGAACGGGCTAAACGAGCAACGAATTACTGCGGAAGGACTCCACCGCCGGAGAAGAAACGCTTCCCTGACACAAGGCGTCTGAGAGAAGTACCCACAATACACCACTTCATTTCCCTTCATTAACCCCTTTGTCAGGCCGTTCTTCCGGACACGCTGAGCACATGCGGACGTCTGTTTTCCACCGAGGCGATAGAGCAAACCCGTAAATTAGGGGCAGAACGCAGTCGAATTGAAAGAGATACGGAAACACATTTCTTTCTAAAATTCATTTATTTTTGGTCACATCTCCATTAAATATTTACACATTCGTTATCCGCCCGCAAGAAAATTTGAATAAAAATATCATAATAATAATTAAAAAAAAGGTTTGACACCGTGCAGAGCCAGCAGGTCGATCTCTGGGCCTCAATAAGTGTGGCAATGAAGCCCACCGCCTGGAGCCAGAGTTGCATGATGGGATTGTGTTTGCAGCAACCTGAATTTCAGATCATTCTAAATCTACACATACTATCTCTATCTGTCATGATCTGCCTCTTCAGGGGTAGAGTCACAGGGAAGCACACCAACACTGCAGGGGTTTTGGCATGACACATCCCGCGAAAAAAAACGAATAAAAACCACAATTCCCATAATGCATTCTTGCCCCATGCTTTGCAGAATTCCCAGAATGAAACATTCCATTTTGATTGACAGCGAGCATGTTCTCTACCCAAAATGTCACTCATCCCATGATGATGGCTGTGGATCCTTCCATAAGGACCCACGAACAACATAACCCCTTTTTCACAGATATTCAGCACATTATGACAGGCCTACAGTAGATATTTTTATATCTGTGTGTTTTAATATCCAGTAATGCGACTACTCATTACTGGATAAAAGAGGAGCTTTATTTAGCTTTTAAAAAGTGCATTATTCTCACAAAACAAAAAGTGATGAATGAATGTTCCTTATGGCCTTCCGCGGTACAGTAAGACGTTTCTAAGCACTGTGTCCACTTCACCAGAAAACACACGAACAGAGACGGTCTGTTAAAATACAGCGCTGTCCAAACACTCATCTTCAAACGGAAAAAGAAACACGATGAATACTGTCTTAGGTTTCCCCTGAATGCACCATGGGAGAATCTCACTCACCGTACAGTAGAAGACATAGGGGGGGCTGGGGAAGAACAGCTACAGGGATGGACAATGCTTTTTCCGGGGAACAACCATAAAGAAAGAGTCATAAGCAGGACTGAGTAATCTCTGAGGGCCTGGCGTGTTTCACAGAAACAATCTGACAAACAAGCAAGTAAAGTCCCATAGGAAAGGGGGGGGCACAATGATCTTTTAAGGTGGAATTAAGAATGTACACCCCCGTGGCCCGCTCAACAATGGTACGACCCAAGCCTCCATTGCCTCCAGTTAAAATGATCCTCAAAGTCTCCAAAAGACACACACCCCCACCTCCCAAACACACACAGACCTCACACTCCTGTATCCTCATACCTCACCATTCACACACACACCCGCTTCCCGAACACACAGACCTCACACTCCTGTATCCTCATACCTCACCATTCACACACACACCCGCCTCCCAAACACACAGACCTCACACTCCTGTATCCTCATACCTCACCATTCACACACACACCCGCTTCCCGAACAGACAGACCTCACACTCCTGTATCCTCATACCTCACCATTCACACACACACCCCCTCCCCCCTCATGACAGCCCCCACAGGCTCCCGGCATCCTCACAGACGCCTCATGAATGTTCAGAAAACGTAAAAACAACACAATCTTCGAGCTGGGAGGGTCTGAGGAAGGGATAAAAAAAAGGAAGAAAAAAGGGAGATGGATACTTCTGCAACTGCTGAATTCCCCTGGGAGTCCCGTCAGTGCTAATCCACCTTCTTGTCCACTGAACTCTTTACCTCCTGCTGCTCCTCCTCCTCCTCTTCCTCCTCCTCCTCCTGTTCTTCCCCCTCTTCCTCTTCCTCCCCCTCCTCACCTTCCTCCTCCTCCTCCTCCTCACCCTCCCCTTCCTCCCCCTCCTCCTCCCCCTCCTCCTCCTCCCCGGACCCCTCCGGCTCGGCGGGGCCCTTCCTCCCCGTGCGGGCCCACTCCTCCTCCTCCTCCTGGCGGTTGTGGGCGAGCGTGTCCCTCTGGAGCAGCGGGGGCTCCTCGGGGCCGTCCTCCGACTGGGCGGTGCACATGCCGTAGCACATCAGACTGATGATGCCCAGGGGCAGGCCGAACAGGAAGCAGCCCAGGAGGGGGGAACTGCGAAACACCGACTGGAGGGAGAGAGGGAGGGGGGAGAGAGGGAGAGAGAGGGAGGGGGGAGAGAGGGAGAGGGGGGGAGAGGGAGAGAGAGAGAGAGGGAGAGGGGGGGAGGGAGAGAGAGAGAGAGGGAGGGGGAGAGAGAGAGGGAGAAGGGGAGGGAGGGGGGAGAGAGAGGGAGGGAGAGGGGGAGGGGGGAGAGGGAGGGAGAGGGGGAGGGGGGAGAGAGAGAGAGAGAGAGAGAGAGGGGGAGGGGGGGAGAGAGAGAGGGAGGGAGAGGGGGAGGGGGGAGAGAGAGAGAGAGAGAGGGGGAGGGAGGGGGGGAGAGAGAGAGAGAGGGGGGGAGAGGGAGAGAGAGAGGGAGAGAGGGAGAGAGGGAGGGGAGGAGAGGGAGGGGAGGAGAGGGGAGAGAGAGAGGGAGGGAAAAAGAGGGAGGGAAAGAAGAGGGGGTTGTTTTAATAAAGACTTGTTTTATGTATTTAATACCTCAACTGTTACTGTCTAAACTTACAGGCCAGTGGAGGATGGGCATCCCCCTATAGCCGGGCCCCGCCCCAGATTTATTCCCACAGTTTGACAGTTTCTCTCCGCACCAGGGTTTTACCTCGTGTGCTACTCTGGGGCTCAAGGCTGGTATCTCCCCGTCTCTTCTCCTCTGTCACTCTGTGAAGTGTCTTTAGCACAGTCCCTGAACATTCAAACTGAACTGAGACTATAGCTGCTGATCGGCTGTGTGCATGATCTTGGAACCAGACAGCTGAAGTAGAAACAAAGTTATAATCTGACGTCTCCCTCTCCCTCTCCCTCTCCCTCTCTCTCTCTCTCTCTCTCCCTCCTTTGCTCTCTCACCCACACACACACACACACACTCAGGAAGAGGCACAGACATGAATGGCTTTGATTACAATCTCATTTTCCTTATCTGCAAAAGCCATTATGCAGACACTGGCACTTTGAAGACGTCTAACCAATTTACTGTACTTCTATAGACCGGAAAGGCCCTGAAATTACAGCAAGGCTTTGAGTGAACAAGTAAATCCCACACCCCCATCGACAAACTCACACAGTTACACTCGCACACACAGTTACACACTCACACACACAGTTAGTTACACACACACACACACACACACACACACACACACACACAGTTACACTCACACAGTAACTTTGAGTTTGAACTGACAATACTTATCTTCCTCTGCAACTTGCCACATGAGCCATACTGTGGATGTCTGTATTCATTGCTCACTTTAAATGTACTTTGATGTATTTAAATGTACTATATTGGCTTTAATGTATTATTTTATGCACCAAGTCTTTCTTCTTATATTTCAGAGCAACTGCCTCAATTTTCTGATCTGAATGAAGGCTCACCAGCCATACCCCCACAGTACCATGTTATTACTACAGGGTCAGCTGGGGTTTAGCACATTTTCCATCCACGCCCTGCTGAATGTGACAGGAGCCATTAGCACAGGGGATGCTAAGGCCCAAAAGCAGTGTTGAGGTTGTGGGTTCAGGTCCCGGGGCAGTGTGGAAGGACCGTCCTGCCAGTCTGTCTGTCCGTCTGTCCCAGGACCTGAGCGCGCTCACTGATTACAGATCACAGGGACAGAGCAGCAATCATAGAGACAGCCCAGAGCTGCAGGAGAGCTGAGTCAGCAATCAGAGCGGACAGCGGGAGAGGGGCAGGGGTGTGAGTGTGTGTGTGTGTGTGTGTGTGTGTGTGTGTGTGTGTGTGAGAGAGAGAGAGAGAGAGAGAGAGAGAGAGTGTGTGTGTGTGTATGCAGGTGTGTGCATGTGAGTGAGTGTGCGTGTGGGGGTGTGTGAGTGTGTGTGTGAGAGAGTGTGTGTGTGTGTGTGTGTGTGAGAGTGAGTGAGTGTGTGTGTGTGTGTGTGTGAGTGTGTGTGTGTGTGTGTGTGTGTGTGTGTGTGTGAGAGAGTGAGTGTGTGTGTGTGTGTGTGAGAGAGAGAGAGAGAGAGAGAGAGTGTGTGTGTGTGTATGCAGGTGTGTGCATGTGAGTGAGTGTGCGTGTGGGGGTGTGTGAGTGTGTGTGTGAGAGAGTGTGTGTGTGTGTGTGTGTGTGAGAGTGAGTGAGTGTGTGTGTGTGAGTGTGTGTGTGTGTGTGTGTGTGTGTGTGTGTGTGAGAGAGAGAGTGTGTGTGAGTGTGTGTGTGTATGCAGGTGTGTGCATGTGAGTGAGTGTGCGTGTGTGAGTGTGTGTGTGTGAGTGTGTGTGTGAGAGTGAGTGTGTGTGAGTGTGTGTGAGAGAGTGTGTGTGAGAGAGTGTGTGTGTGTGTGTATGTGTGTGAGAGAGAGAGAGTGTGTGTGTGTGTGTGTGTGTATGCAGGTGTGTGCATGTGAGTGTGCGTGTGTGAGTGTGTGTGTGTGTGTGTGTGTGTGTGTGTGAGTGTGTGTGAGTGTGTGTGAGTGGGGGGGGGGGTCGGAGATGAGGCATTATGGAGGGGGACAGGACCGCTCAGTGAATCTCTACACAAGTCAATCTCTGTCTCCTCTTCATGAAGCTACGCGTTCAGCTCCCAGCGGTGACCCGCAGAACGTGCGCTTCGTCTCCTTCACGCCCTCTTACATCATATCTACATCTTCCCCCAAAGTGACAGAACCCATTTTAAACGTTCATGCACACTCAGGCTGCGGCTCAACATTTCCTGGAGCGCAGGTCGACCCCCTCATCACTGTTTGTCCCTCCCGGGCTGCCGTACACACACTCACCATCACAGTGGACCGGGCATCATAAGCGACCCTCTTCACGCGCTGCAGAACGCCGTCCCCGCCTTGAGCCTGGGGAAAGACAAACACATTCACGCCAGATTTAACGAAAAGACCGTTCACATCCCCGCAGTTCTCACATAAACACCACACGGGCATCACTGCAACGCGGCCACATATTTAACATTTTTGCTTTCGGATTCAGTTATGCCGAGAATCAGGCTGTCCACCATTTTGTGCAATAAAACCGGTCCCTTCCCAACAGACTGACACACAAAAGGGGAGATAATATGTGCAATAGGGACTACAACGATCTTGACATCTCTAAGAATATTTTATGTACACAGAATGCGTGCTACGCCCAAGCGCCTTTAAAGACGTTCTGGCTGATGTCGCTGGTGGCCAATCGGCTACATCTCGAGATTCGAGCGCTCGGAATAAGCGCAGAACTTTTAAGCAGCGCCTCGGAGATCAAAGATGCGCTTTATTTTAACCGCGAGTGTTAACTTACAACGCCGGAGCTTTCAATAAAAAGCAACAGCTGGAACTTATAAAGGAGAATAGGCTTTGTCTGCCCGCTCTCCCAGGGGACGTCTCCCCCTTTCAAGTGATCAATTAATCTGATGTTCACAGGCACAGCCGATTTTGTAGTTCCGCAAACGAGGAACGCTTCTCGCAGCAGCCAATGAAAAAGCGGCAGATTTTTTCCCCCTCTCAGATAAGGGCGGCGATCGTTACCGCCACCCGTTCCGATCAACACAGGCTGCACACAGCAGCGCTTTAAAACCCTTTTTTCCCAGCTGACTGAAAACGTTTTCCGATCAACCGTTGTCGTGTCCTGGAGCCGGGCACTAGGGTTAATGGAACGACCTTCCCGAGTCATCCGCAACCAACGATTAGCCAATCAGATCCCATTAACCCTGCCCGTGTTTGCCGATGACTCGGACAAACAAGGCAGCTGAATGCATTCATCCAAGTGTCCATCGTGCTGCTGCCTAAATCGGTGCTGGAGCGTAGAATGTTTTAGTTTTTTAGTCATTCTCCCTGGATCTACAGATACCACTGAGTGTGAGACAACGAAGTCACCGTTAGGTATTGGGATCTGTAGTTTCAGAGACAAAGAGTTTAATGTCACAAAATCACTGTTGGGTACTGGGATATGTAGTTACAAAGTCACAGTTTGCTACTGGGATCTGTAGTTCCAAAGTCACTGGTGGGTGCTAGGATC